>NC_088792.1:291010265-291300265 GCF_011386835.1 Chrysemys picta bellii | reverse complement strand
CCCAGCTGCCACCCCATACTCACCATGGCTGGGACTGCCAGTGTGCTCTGTGAATCCCAGCAGAAGTGAGAGTGTGGATAGGGGTCAGGGCAGCCTCAG
Source organism: Chrysemys picta bellii (assembly GCF_011386835.1). Lineage (NCBI taxonomy): Eukaryota > Metazoa > Chordata > Testudines > Emydidae > Chrysemys > Chrysemys picta. Next base: position 291,300,166 of record NC_088792.1, on the reverse strand, counting down.
AGATACCATATGATCTGGACAAATTGGAGAAAAGGTCTGAGGTAAACAGGATGAAGTTTAACAAAGATCCTAGCATATATCACATTTGTAGATGTGCAGGTGAACGAGCCCCTGATGGTGTGGCTGATGTGATTAGGTCCTATGATGGTGTCACTTGAATAGATATGTGGACAGAGTTGGCATCGGGCTTTGTTGCAAGGATAGGTTCCTGGGCTAGTGTTTTTGTTCTGTGGTCTGCTTTACTTTGGCTAAGTCCCTGCTATCAATCCCTGTGGTCGGGGCAGTCTAGGGGGTGGGGTCCCTGGATAATATAAGTAAGGATATACATGTATTAAAAATCAAATGGGCAAATGAGACCCAAAATTCTATCTCAGGCAAATATACAGGCCTGAATCCTACGCTGTCACTAGCACTCCTAGCAGCGTACTGCTCTCTGCATCGATGCAAGTGCTGCTAGAGAGGATGCGCACCACCGACACAAGGAGCATAGTGTGGACAGCAAAATCAACTTAATTATTGCAGAAGCTGTATGTTGTTGTAACTTAGGTCAACTTAATTTTGTAGTGTAGACATGGCCTGAGTCTATATCCAGGTGCCCGCACAGGATAATACTGAAAGGGAGACTTTTTAGGAAGGATAGAGAGAGGATGGAGGGAAGGGGTTCTATGCATCCAACTGCAGCATAGGTGGTTCAGAGAGGTCTAAAATTGCTCATTCATCTCAATTAAACATTCTCAGCTGAATGAGAACACTACATGCAGATGAATATGTCCTGAAACAATAGCTGTGAGACACATGAATGGCTCCATTCATATCAGTGCATGTTCCCTTCCTTCCTCCCCAGTGCTGAAGACCCTGTGATATGCATCAAGCATGCCCATTCTAAATGCCTGACCCTCAGTCCCAGCAGTGTGTTCTTGGTGCATGATCTCAGCATACCTGTTCTCAGCTCAGAGAAGCAGCGTTTCCCCAGAGAAACCCAGAGAAGCAGGGTTTCCCCAGATCCCAGCTGCCACGACACAGGGCATGGAGAGAGGCTCAGAAACCCCTAGAGGAATATCCCCCTCCTAGCAAGTGAGACCCTTGTGCCAGGAGCAGAGCCATGGTTTGATGCCCAGTTCTAGGTAAAAATATGTTGGTAGAATGTCAACTTTAAGGAAAGCTGTTTTTTCAGGGGGCTGTAACTAGGGAACTCCTTGATCACATGACCCAAATTTAGATAACTAACCATACTGTGCACTTCTATGCTGCACATTTCAAAGCAATTCAAGTAACTGTGAAGATTTTAGATCACTTAGAAACTGGTTTTATCTTATCTATACCAGATCTAGCAGTCTGACAGAATATATTTTTTTTAATTAAGAGGAAGGATAGGTGGGGCAGCTAACAAATTTCAGACAAAGACATTTTAATGCTTAGACTATAAAGCAGTTTCCTGGTAGATAGCCTAGATATAAGGTCCTAAACCTGAAGTATGCATCAGTCACAAGCTGTATCTCCCTTACTTTGCCCCATCTCAGGCCAGTCCAATACAATCAGGGTAGTACCCCTTATTTGCTTTCACAGGCAATTCAGTTCATTTTTCACTACCCTACAATTGTGTAATGTGCTTCAGATTTTACTACTGAAAACGCATGGCTGCATTGTAGAAATTGTTGGGGGAAATGGGAGGTCTTTCTCTGCTGGGGAGGAGACCACTCTGGTTTTTAGGACCCAGGAGAAAAAGAGGAGTTGGTTTTGTTTTTGGCAACTTAAGCTTTTAATCAACAGAGGTTTTCCTTCCACTTTTTGGGCAATCAGAGATGAGTTTACATTTCAAGGACAGGGATTTGAACATCTCATTTCCCACTGAACCAAAACTCAAAGGCAACTACCTGTCCCACTGCACTTCTTAATTATTACTATTATATCCATCCAAAAAAGAGAAGCTCATTAGATGGATATTCCTGCTAAATGATAACAGGACCCTCAGTATTTCCCCTGTATTGTAACAAATGCCCCTGTTTGACTCTTACCATCCTCCTGCATTACAATGAGATAATGTCATCTTTGTAAATAGGTACATAAAAATATAACAACATTTTAACATTATCCACCACACTGCAATTAATATCCATGTTGGACCCTCATATCTCCATGCCTTTCAGTCACTTACATAAGCACTTAACAATGCTAGGGTTACCATACGTCCTCTTTTTCCCGGACATGTCCGGCTTTTCGGCAGTCAAACCCCCGTCCGGGGGGAATTGCCAAAAAGCCGAACATGTCCGGGAAAATGGCAGCTCTTAAAAGATTCTCAGATATCTAGAGCATTGTTATTCAGCATATTCGAACACAAAGACAATTATGTGGTAATTTATGTACCTACACAGTTGCACTATACACTGGGCCCTGCCCATCCATCATCATGAACACATAGAACTTGCCCTATGATGTCATGATATTCTGTCACCTTGGATACACACAACTTTCAAGAGAGTCCAATCACACCAGTGTGTTCAACTGTTCACTGTGTGGCAAAGTCCACACAGCTGTTAACAGCCTTTAGGGGCCGGCTGTCAGAAGTTACTATCCTACTAGTTCCTGGGAGTTCAGTGACAGAGAAACTACCTGAAGGTTTATTAAGAGCTCAGGAGTGGGAGAGAAGGTAGGACAATTGAGGTCAGAGATTTTCAGACATATGCTTCAGACTTTTGGGGGCTCCCTTGGAACTCTGGATCCTGGAGCCTTACTTCCTTCACATGCCTGGAAGCATTCTAGTTCTCAGTGACTCCCTTCCTTTCCACACACAGGGAATTTGACCCTTACAGTCTTTCATCTATCCTCCCACACTCACACAGTTCTGCCAGAGTCCCTCATTCCTGGCCTACAGGACCCCTTCTGTTCCAGCCCTGGGTTCCCTATCATGCTGCTCAGTCTATGCCCCTCTGTTATTCTAGTCACACTCTCCCCAAGTCACATCTCTCCTGATATCTCTCAGTACTGCTATTCTAGTCCTGGCTAAACAATCCCTGCCCCTCCCCCAGCCCCTCCGCCCCAAATTCATCCTGAATAAGAGACCAAGCATGAAAAATTCCAGGCCAACATTTCAATCAATTAAAAACAGGAGGTTTATGACTAGAAGGGTTAGCCAACCTTAAAATATGTGTTTGTAGTTCTTCGCCTACCATATATAACCTCCCATGCTGTTGTATTTTGCTAGTACCCCTGGCATCCCAGCATTGAACATGGCATCCAAAAAAAAGAAGCCAGAACAAACAGCTAAAGATTTTGGAAAAAGTAAGCAAGGAACAAACAGAAAGGAAGGTGATATATCCAAGGCAAGGAGCAGCACAGAACCATTTGTCAAAGAGAGGGAGCAGTATCTGCAGAAGGAATATAAGATCCTGACTGAGCATATGAACATGTACATGAAGCGAGTAGAGCACTTCCTGTGGGAGAATGAGTTCCTAGATAAGGAGGCCCAGAAGATTCGGGAGGACAGCAAAGCCTACATGACCTATATAAGCAAACACACTCAGAAATGCCACAATACTATAATTACACTAAACGACCAGAACCACTTCGACCTGGCACAGGTCCGAAAGCAGAAGGAAGAGTTGAGCTCACAGTACACAGCTAAAGAGAAGGAGGTGAGGAACCAATTGATGGAGATGGAAACAAAGTATTCTCTTATGAACAAGGAGGTTGAAGACTTGCAGCCCTTCAAGGACCTGCAGTTGGAACAGCTGAGCAGAATCAAGGAGCTGGAGAAAGAACTGCTGGTCACAAAAATCCAGCACTCAGAGCAAATGCACAAGGTCAAGAGCAGATTTCTGCAAGCAAAAGCTCAATATGAGCTGGACTCTCATCAGAAGGTTCAGTCTCTGGCCAAGAGAGCTGAAGAGGAAGCTGTACGCAGTCTAATCCAGCACACCAAGCAGGTGAAAGCAGAGAATTGGCGACTGCGCCATGAACTGCTCAGCCTCATCCGACGCTCACACATCCTCAAAACCTTCAAGCTTCAACTGAGGGAGCAGCAACAGCAACTCCTTCGGGAGCACCATTATAGCCAAGACCTCACGCGCATGCGCCATTGGCTAAAGGAGCATGGGGCACAGGGCTCAAAAAAGGAAGTCAACAGCTTTGGCAGCTCCCTCAAAAGCATCACATCAGCCAAGATCAGACACATCCCTACTTCCCTCACTAGTGCCAAATCATAAAGTGAAGGTTAAATTTAACTTTCATAGTTAAGTGACATTAGAAAGTGCAATCCCTTTTCTCCACAAAATAAGTAACTAAAATTTTCCTCTCTGGAGACAGACTAAGATGATCAATAACTTGATGCTTTTGCACCAGCAGATAATATTCTTGGATTAAAAAAAAACAGGGGAGGGAATGGAGAGAAGAACAATAAAAAATAAGCAAAAAAGGCAAGAAGTTCTTGAGTGCAGATACTTGTTTCTGAGGGTATAATTGATCTCATGATCAGCTAATATTATGGGCCAGCTCCTCTGCATTGCTTTGGTGGTATAAAGAGGTTGTAACGATGGACTCTCTGGCCAGATGAAGAATCCTTAAATAGAACAGAGCAGACATATCTGAAAGGATATTTTATGGCTATTGCTAAGACATGTAGGCATCCCATGCTGCGTTTGTACACATTGCAGACTTGAACTATTGAAAGTCTGCTATCCCCATCTACGCCAGTTTTCCAAACCCAAGTCACTGAGGTAGAAATCCAGACAGAAACCTTAAATTGTGTAATCCCAAAACCAGTGTTCAAAAGAGGGAACACAAATAAATAAACAAATGAGCAGCATGTAGGTGCACTTATGGCAGACAAATCCCTTTCACGTCACACAATGTAAGCAAAATCAGGCTATTCAGCCTTTAGCCATAAGCTACAAATACCAATAAAAGACAATATTAATTGATTTCCCCATTTGACTGTTCCTGTTAATTGTTATCTTCCTTGATCATCTCATCTCCAAAATTGCTGGCAATCAGTCTATTTCTGATGCTTAAAGACACCTCCTCTTCCAGGTACATCAATACTTACTGATCCTGAGCTTCCTCAGCAGCCCCATTAGCAGGGGCTATGACTACCATTACGTCTGCATTCTCACAACAAGGGTATTCTATATCTTACAGCTATTTTGTGGTGCATACAACACATCAGGCATATCCTGCTAACGTTTTCCGTGATGGATAGTAACATGTCACTAGTATGCTGTGGATATAAAAAGAAAATACAAGAACTGGCTGGGCTCAGCTGATCCACAAGGTCTGATCTATTCCCTAGCCTGTACGCAGTCCCTTGGGAGTGACCCCTTTAGTGTGCTGGGCCCCAAAGACCAGGGCCGGCCTACAACATTTTGGCACCTGAGGCGGGGAGCTCAAATGACGCCCCCATACCCAGGGCCGGCTCTAACTTTTTTGCCACCCCAGGCAAAAAAAAAAGAGCGCCACCCACCGTAACAACCCCACCTAAACGCCGGGCCAGGCCGCCCAAACCCCCGCTCCCCCCGAGCGCCACACCGCCCAACCCCCCCTCACACACACCCCCCAGCACCGCGTCGGGCCGCCCAAACCCCCGCCGAGCGCCGGGCCAGGCCGCCCCCCGAGCGCCGGGCTGGGCCGCCTAAATCCCTGCCCCTCCCCGAGTGCCACACCGCCGAAGCCCCCGCCCCCCCGAGCGCTGCGCCGGGCCGCCCAAACTTCCGCCCCCTGCCGAGCCGGGCCGGGCCGCCCCCCGAGCGCTGTGCCGGGCCGCCAAAGCCCCCGCCCCTCCAGCACCATGCCAGCCCCCACCCCCCCCAGGGCTCACGCTGCTGAAACAAAAACAAACAAACAAAAAAACTCGAGCGCCACCCCACCAAACCAAAAAAACAAAAAAAAACAAGCGCCCCCCGCCACCCCAACATTGGCCGCCCCTTCCAAGGTGCCACCCCAAGCACATGCTTGGTCGGCTGGTGCCTGGAGCCGGCCCTGCCAATACCCCCTCACTTGGGCCAAAACTTTGAAAAGTCTCAGTTCTGCCTTCTTCCTGTTCTACTCCTCTCATGGTACTGCTCTGCTGCCTACCCCAATAAAGGTAGGGTGACCAGATTACAAGCCTAAAATATCGGGACGGGGGCGGAGCCAAAAAAGGGGGCGGGGCCAAAAAATTTAAAGGGCCTGGGGCATTAGCAGGCCCCGCGCGCTGCCCTCCCCGCGGAGCCTCCCACCCCCTGGCCCGCCACGGACATATGCGGGGCAGCGCGGAGCGGGCAGGAGCCAGGTGGGTGGCAGGGGCCGAATCCCCGCTGCTGCCAGGGAGCCCCGCGCCTCTCCCTCCCGCTCGCGGCTGTGGCTCCCTCCCGACGCGACGCGCCCCCCCGCTGCCCCGGGCACATGCGGCGCGCGTCCCCCGCGCCTAGTCTCCCTCCCGCCAGGAAGGAGCAGCTGGATGTGCGCCGCATGTGCGCGGGGCAAGCCGGGGGGGGGGGGCGCGTCCGGCCAGGAAGGAGCCGCGGCCGTGAGCGGGACGGAGAGGCGCGGGGCTCCCCAGCAGCAGCGGGGATTCAGCCCGCGCCACCCACCCACCCCCCGCCCGCTCCGCGCTGCCCCGGCCCGGACCCACCGCGCTGCCCCCGCCCGGACCCACCGCGCTGCCCCGCGGGCTGCAGGGCTGGAGCAGCCTCCAGGCTGCACTCCCGGCCCCGGGTGAGGCAGCCCGCGGGAAAAGAAGCCCTCTGGCGCGGCGGGGGGGCTCACAGCTGAGCCCGCCCTCTCCCTCCCTTGCCAGGCCCCCTTTGCCTGCCCGGTGCCCGGGTGCTGGAGCTGACTTACCAGCTCCAGGATCCAGGCACCGCCGCCGCCAGTCCCTCCCTCCAGGCTTGCACCGCCATGCTGCAAGCCTGGGAGGGAGGAGGAATGCTGGGGAAGAGGCGGGGCCAGGGCGGGGATTTGAGGAGGGAGCCAATGGGGGGAGAAGGGGGCGGAGCCGGAGCGGAAGGGAAAATTTCTTCTTTGTCCCGCGTCCCGACCAAACATCGGTCGGGACGCGGGACAAAGAAGCAAATATCGGGACAGTCCCGATAAAATCGGGACGTCTGGTCACCCTAAATAAAGGAGAACTAACAACTTAAAATGCCTTGTTCAAAAATTTTAACTAACACTTAACTTTCAAATGCCTGAACAGCAGATGTAACTTTTCTTGTCTGCATAGTAAACACTGGCATTTTTATCTGTTTGAATAATCAAAGTGGTGCTTTCTGTGCCTTCTTGGTTGCAAAGATTTGAACTGCTTCCTGAAGGTCCACAGTCTAGGCCAGCTCATGCTCTATTGAGATGGTTGCAAGGCCAACCAGCCTCTCCTGTGTCACTGTGGAGCGTAGATGTGTTCTTATTAACATCAGCTTGGAGAAGCTGCATTCTCCACTGGCAACTGTTACAGGAAGTGTTAGAAGTATGCACAGAGCAACAAAAGCATTTGGAAAGAGGATGGTCATCTTATTTGTGCACATATATTCTAGAACAGCCTTTGGAGTTGATCCTGCTGCAATGTATCTTGAAAGGGCTTTCAGTTCATCATCTAAATCACTCACATCAATATCGCGCACGTCATCATGTGTCAACACTGTCTCTAGTGCCCTGCATTGCTGGTGTAGGTCTTCTTCAGGTATAGTGAGGAGTTTTGGAATATCATACAACATCCCAAATATACTGCTGTGTTTGTTCCTTGAGCTGCATGAAACGTTCTTCAACTGACTGTATTGCACAATCTAGCACCTGGTTAAAGAATTCAACTTTGAATTGTTGTTTGGGGTCTCTTATGGGATTATCCCGTGCCTCATAATTAGGGTGACCAGATAGCAAGTGTGAAAAATCGGGACCGGGGTGGGGGGTAATAGGAGCCAATATAAGAAAAAGACCCAAAAATCGGGACTGTCCCTATAAAATCGGGACATCTGGTCACCCTACTCATAATCAACATGTCTTCTTCTTCGGTGACTCTTGTATTCTTGAATGGGTGGGAAAATAGCTTCAGTGTGAAGTTCCTCTTCCAACTTCTGTGCACTCTTCAGAACGTTTTGAAACTCCTCATCTGACCGGTAAGACTGTAGGTATGACTTTGCTTTGTCCAGTTGTTCTATTGCTCCAGATATATCAAGGTCAACACCTTGGAGTCTCTTGCTTACAACATTTATTTCAAACAGTATGTCATGCCACAACACTAAACCACACAGAAATTTGAAGTTATGTATGTTTCTGATGATTCCATTTCCCTCTGCCACTGTTCTCCCACAAACAGTTCCTGTCATAGCATTATCCTCCATACTGGCAACTATGGCATCATCTATCTTCCCAATTAGGTGTTTGATAGGCTTTATCGCCTTTGCTTGACTTTCCCCTCGTGTGGCACTCAGTGGATTCAGTGTCAGAGAGGACGTTCCCAGATGTTGCTTCAAAATTTGCCATCAATGAGTTGATGCAGAGAAAAATACATAGATGCTTTGAATTACATTAAAAAAGTCAGCAGCCTCACTAAAAGCTGATGCTGCATCACTGACCACCAAGTTCAATGAATGAGAACTGCATGGGACAAAAAAAGCTTGAGGGTTTAGCACTCGGATCCGTGTCTGCATGCCTCTGTTCTTTCCTCTCATGTTGGCACCCTTATCATAGCCCTGACCTCTCATGTCAGCTATCACAATTCCCGTATCTTCCAGCTTTTTAAGAAGCACATTTGTCCTACCAGCTCCTGTAGTATCATCAATGTTAATAAATTCTAGAAAATGCTCTCTGACAGTCACCATTGCAGGGATATTTTCACTAGGTTCTGTTGTTACAAAACACACCATTAAAGTCATTTGTTCCCTATGGCTGATGTCAGGTGTGCAGTCCAGAATAACAGAGTGATATCTTGCTGACTTCAGATCTGCCACAATCTTCTGTTTGACTTTTGTTGCCAGTAACTCTATGATCTCATTTTGAATTGTTTTTCCAAGGTAGTGGTGTGTGGACATTTCTTGGGTGATGACTCTTCTTAGATGCATCCAACTCAGCCATCAGCTCCACAGTTTTAAGGAAGTTTCTATTGTTTGGCACATACAGTTGATCTGAAGTGCCACACAGTGCTAGGTTTTGGGTAGCAAGCATTCTCATAATGGCAATGAGCCTTTCAGAACATTTTGCCAGTAAAGAGACTCTGATGCAATCTTCTCTTGATGCTGATCATCTATGATGGCCTTTAACCTTAGTCTCATCTCAAGCTCTTTCCACCTATGGAATGCTCTCTGGTGATTTGCTGCCTTCTCATGGCATGCCAGATTTCTAGCCAGATTTTTCCAGTCCTTTGTTCCTGTAGAACCCAATGTGGCTGGAACATTAGACTGGAAGAATTTGCAACAAAAACAGTATGCAGCATTCTGGGGTTTTGAGTACATAAGCCATGGCCTCTCCATTTTGTCACCATTGGGGATTTCACGCCAGTAATCTGTTGGATGGAAACTTTTATTTTCATTGTCTTTGGGAAACATGAAGTTTTTCACTTGCTGTGGGCCATGCAGTACAAGGAAGTCCCTCAGGCTACTGCTCAAGTGGGTCCACAGTTCTAGATCATCTAGACTTAAGGAACTAAACTCAGCATCCGCTGTTTCTTCCGCCTCCACCACACTCTTCTCTGATCTACACTTTTCTTCAGGAATGTGCATGGTTACATCCATTTGAGATGGAGATATGGATGCTGCAGTAGCTGCCAGGTCACCTGCACTCTGACTAACTGGAAGATCAAGCATCTCCTCACCACTCACATCCTCACTCAGGGCCGCCCAGAGAGGGGGACAGGTGGGGCAATTTTCCCCAGGCCCTGGGCCCCACAGGGCAGCGGTCCGGGTCTTCGGCAGCATTTTGGTGAAGGGTCCTTCAGTGCTGCCGAAGATGCGGAGCAACTGAAGGGCCCCCTGCCGCCGAAACGCTGCCGAAGACCTGGACCACCGCCGGGTGAGTACAAGCGCCGCAGTTCCCCTGCTTTGCCCCAGACCCCCTGAATCCTCTGGGAGGCCCTGTCCTCTCTAGGGCCAGAAGGCTCGCTGTGAACATTCATGTCTATGTATCTCAGGAGAGCTCCTTCCTGCTTAGATAGAAAAACTTCCTTTGCTTTCTTTCTTTTTCTGAATGTTGCCCCAGAGGGGCGTTTTCTTCTTTCACTCAGGATTGCTGTTCTGTGCCAGCTATAGTGGCTCTCAACACTCAGTTGAAGGGGACAAATAAGCAGGCTGGTAGCAGGGCCTGAGTGAGGGAAGATATTAGCGTCTTAAGGGCCAAACTGGCTCCTACTACTTCAGCTGACTGCCTGTTCTCCTCAAGTGGGTTCAGGGAAGCAGCAGGAAACAGGAAGCTCTCTGAGGAGCTGGTGTGAATCAGTCCAGGCTCCTGGGGGTACTAGACAGGTACATAAGAGGCTTCTCCTTCTCTCCCCCCTGCAGCGCCTGCTGCTTTCTGTTATTCCCTCTCACCTTTTCTCCTGCCTGCCTGTTATGTCTCTTGTGCCCTCCTTCCTCCAGCACAGCACTCCACCATCTCTGTGCATCTAGAGCAGAGAGAATACATATGCACCAACAGCAGACACAATTTTCTACACTCTGGGTCCTAGTGGCACCCCCTCACAGTCTGACACCTGAGGCGGCCGCCTCAGTTCGCCTCATGATAAGGTCATGACCCATATAGGTCCACAGGGGCAGGCCCATGGCCTCCAAGACTGGACCTTCAGCAGGGCCGGCTCTAGGTTTTTTGCTGCCCTTTGTAACATCCAGGTGAGAGCAGTTGAGCCTCTCTCGCTCAAAAAAACATTCTTGTCCCCTTCCTGTCACTTCTCAGTCATTTGTTTTCAGGCAGAACCACACTGAGGGCATGTCTATGCTACAAATTTAAGTCAACATGTAGCTGCTGCAGTAATTAAGTCGACTGTGATGTCCACACCACACTCCTTGTGTCAGTGGAGCGCGTACTCACTAGCAGCACTTGCATCGGTGCAGAGAGTAGTGCACTGTGGGTAGATATCCCACAGTGCAACTTGCCATTGGGGTTTTGGGAAGGGCTTGCAATGTCTCATGGGACCAAAACATTCTCGCAAGGGTGACTGGGAGCATGGCTTCAATGTTCCATGATGCAGTTTTCTCCCTCCCCTGATTTCATCTGCAGCACATAATACTTTGCAGCTTTTTTCAAAGGCTGGCATAGCCGTGCATATGCCATCACTACAGAAGCATGTACACCACTCAGCTTTGCACTATTGTGGAAAAGCAAACATCACGCTTCTTATTCTGCAGCATTTCCAGAGCTGCAAGAGAAACCGCCATGCAGAACATAGAATCATAAAATCATAGAACTGGAAGGGCCCTCAAGTGGTCATCTAGTCCAATCCCCTGCACTCGTGGCAGGACTATTATCTAGACCATTCCTGGCATGTGTTTGTCTAACCTGCTCTTAAAAATCTCCAATGATGGAGAGTCCACAACCTCCCTAGGAAATGTATTCCAGTGCTTAACCACCCTGACAGTTAGGAAGATTTTCCTAATATCCAACCTAAACCCCTCTTGCTGAAATTTAAGCCCATTGCTTCTTGTCCTATCCTCAGAGGTTAAGAAAAACATTTTTTCTTCCTCCTTGTAACAACCTTTTATGTACTTGAAAACTGTTATCATGTCCCCTCTCAATCTTCTCTTTTCCAGACTAAACAAACCCAATTTTTTTCAATCTTCCCTTATAGGTCATGTTTTCTAGACCTTTAATCATTTTTGTTGCTCTTCTCAGGACTCTCTCCAATTTGTCCACATCCTTCCACATCCGGCTCCAGGCACCAGCGGAGGAAGCACGTGCCTGGGGCGGCTCATGCTAAGGGGCGGCATTCCATCCATTCTTGGGGCGGCACAGTCTGGGCAGCTTTTTTTTTTTTTTGCTTGGCAGTCCTAGCGGCTTTTATTTTTTTGGCTTGGGGCGGCAAAAATGGTAGAGCTGGCCCTGGACACAATACTCCAGTTGAGGCCTAAACAGAGTGGAGTAGAGCAGAAGAATTACTTTGTGTATCTTGCTTACAATACTCCGCTCCTGCCCTGCAGGGCTTGAAAGCAGCCCTGGAGACAGCTGCAGCTCTGAAACCTGGGCTGATTGGGGAAGTAGCCACAGCTGGGCCACGCCCCAATCAGGCCGCAGCTGGCCCTTATAAGAGGGCAGTGGACCGTGTAGAACTGATGAATGTGTGTGTGTATGTGTATAGGTATTAGGTATAATGTGTGTGTATAAGGATTAAGATATTAGTTAATGGTCATAAATCAAATTGTTATCATAATAAATGTGGCATCTTTATCTTGTCCCCTTTAATAAGATCCTGCTAGTTTTTATTGGTATAACATTTTGGTGGAGAATTGCGAAAGGGGGAATATTGGTAAAATGCCTCAGTTATTGTAAACATTGGTGTGCACACCACCAAGTAAACTTAGCATAATATAATCTGGTTAACCAAACCTGCTGGCCTCTGGATAGGTAGCAGAAAAATAACAAATATAAGCTATGATTTCAGAATCTAGGCTGTGTCGCTCGCTGACTGGTGTCAGGTGTGACAAGGAAATTTAATAAGCTACGATTTCAGAATCTAGGCTGTGTCACTCGCTCAACGATATCAGGAGCGACAGGAAAGTTTGAACAAGCTTTTAAAAATGTTCAAGAAAAGGTGCATACACCCTCAGTTGTAGCATGCCTGAGCATAAGAGGAGAACTTAGGGTTTCTCGCTCTGCCCCTGGAAAGGGTTTTTATATTTGGTGTATGAACCCTCGGTGGTAGAAGCCCGAGCAATACAGAGGGAAGCTTAGCGTCTCTCCCTCTGGCCCAGAGTGGGTTAAAAACATAAGATACAGATCTTGTTCTGTTAAACCAAACTCTGAAGGATATAGGAGTTTGGGCAGTGTAGTGTGGTTTATGTTTGTTTGTTTTGTTTTGTTTTTTTGTAAGTAATATTGTGGTAATTTCATAATTTTGAAGAAAATGTTTAAGGAACGGGACCAGGAAGGGTGGGGGCTAGTTGGAAAGCCCACCCTCCTTGCTAAATTGGTAGTGGAACAAGGCTTGTGCCCATGGAAAGGAACTGTTTATTGGAAAAAGCAGGATCGGGCCCAGGCAAGCAACAGATAGAGAAACTGGAAAACAGGTTGGGTACAGAGAGTTAATACAGCACTCTCAAATCTTAAAGCAGCAGTAACATCAGGAGAAGAAACATTTGAGACCCCAGAAGGGGGCAGACCTTTGGGACCCCTCTGGAGATGGGGAAGGGGGATATTTGGGTAAATTCCTCCTCCCAGGGCCAAAATGCCATTGAAACAGTTAACAACAGTGCTTGCTTCTGCCTCAGATCTTCAGGCCATGGCAAAATGGCTGGAGATTTTAAAACAGAATTTTTTTTCTAGATGGAGTGTTAACGCCCTTTTACTGAGAGAAAGGGAGGATTTACACTCACAAGAAATGCACCACTTAATTAGCATTTGTGCAGCCCCAAGTACCAAACACACTGTGGCAGAGACTAAGCAGGTTCTGCCATGGTGGAAGCACTGTGCTAATTTGTTTCCAAGCTTCTATCTTTCAGGATCTAAACCAGAACATCAGAAGAACTGGTACCAGCTGAAGAGTTATGTAACCCTTCTGCCCATCTAAGTTGGCAGCAACAAGAGCCGGGTTCTGTATCTAGGGGTTCCGTTTCAATAACGTAATGCAAAACCGGCTCGAGCCCCCACCCAGTGACCTGGGACAATTACATACCACCCCCTGGGTGCCTCTAAGAGGCAATACTTCCCCTCTCGCAAGCACGGAGTCTGAGTGTAACAGAAAATGTTTAATAACATAACATGAGGTAAACGACATCAGCATTAAATTGGAAAAACACCACAAACAGGATTCATAACACAAATCATGAACAAAAAACCCACCCCAGCAAATTGGGCTGTGTCCTTTCCCTTTGGTTCTTGAATCCAGCCACCCAAAAATCACCCAGAGTCCCCAAAGTCCAACACCCCCAAAGTCTCTTGGGTCCAGCAACCACCCAAAGCCCCAAAAGTCCAACAGACCCCAAAGTCTCTGTCCCTGGTCAGTACAGCCCCAGAGTAAAAGGGGGGGCACGCAGGGTGTTAAGGGGGCACCTTACGTGATCCGAGGCCGCCACAGCCTTTACCACGAGCCAGTCCACTTCCTGCCATCCCGCAAACTGCTCCACTCTACAAGCTGCTCCGCTCCGCTCACCGACCTGTGAGCCGCTCCAGCCGTCCCCACAAACAGCTCCGCTTGCCGTTCCTTGGGTCGCTCCAACTGGCCCCGCAAGGCTCCGCGCCACTCACTGCTCCTCCAGTCGTCCCCACAAATTGCTCCACCAGCTGCTTAGCAATATAGGTTCAGGCTCCCCCACTAGTTAACACAGCACTCAGCTCTTAATAACTTCAGCTCTTTGGTGATTTCAGCTCTTAGCAATTTCAGCTCATAGGAGGCGAGTCCCAGTGCTAGTACACCATTGGCCCAAAGTGAATTCAGCTCAGCAGCCTGTAACTAGACTCCTAATGGAATCAAAGTTAGCTCTGACATTCAACAGTGAAGAGGGGAGGTAGTACAATTGGTGTTTCAAACCCTCAGAGGAGGCCATGCCATCAAGTACAAATACCTATCCCCATCCTCTTTCAATTTGCTGGGTTTTGTAACCCATGCCCCTTGTCAAGCAAGTGCTACTTAGGTAATGGTGAAGGACTCACTCAGTCCTTCTGTCATACAACAGTTCCACTGGCCTTGATTCACAGAATCAGGGTAACAAAACTTTATTCTTCCTGCCCCAATAAGAGAGAAAACTGGGGATCCCACACCAGCCAAATTAACCACTTTGAGTTGCTGTTGTTTCATGCCAGGCGGGTGGGTGTGTCTATGCAAACAAGATCAGCCCCTGCAGTTCTTTTCCACACTCGCCATAATTCACCACCAGATGTCAGGGTAGAGCTCATCCTGACTCTGCTTACAGTTATAAAATACCATGGTTATAGTGTCATAACAAAGTCTGTGTTGCATGTTCTGTGTTGCATGTTCTGTGTCTGTCTCTAGTGGTGTCCTGTGCTAGCATTGGGTCCAGAAAAAGAGGGGATACTACACTAGACAGGCAAATGTCTTTTCCTCTCTCTACTTCCCCCATGTCCATCCAATTTATCAATCACCACTTGTGTCCAAAAAACTTTGGTCCCCAGTGCATCAGGTTTATTTTTTGTTAGGTTCTCTCATAGTCATTTTGTTGTTAATTTTTGTTATTAATACATTTGTATTGTTAGTTACATTTGCTTATATTGTTAATTCCACACTTTCCTCTATGCACTCTGGTTCTACTTCCCCAAGCCCTAAAGGGTAGTTCTTGGGCCCCCATAACCTGTAAAACCTTGGCCCATAATTGTAGGGCCCCATCTTTCAGGTCCCCAGAAACCTCTTAAGAACAACTGTTAAAAATAGGAAATTCTGCAACATTTTAGCAACTAAATGTTAGTTTAAGTCCAAATCAGCTTAACCTTGCATAACAACTGTGGTACTCCTACAAAATCTTATTTGTTGTGTGTGCTTAAGAAGGTCCTGACCGCCGTGACTTTTATTGTTTGATGGCTATTGCAGCATCAAACTTGGGACTCATCTTGTTTGTCAATGTACCCAATTATTGTAATGGTAATGGTTTTATGATTGTTTGGTTTGTTTGCAACAGATCACCTGGGCCCTACAATAACAACAACTGCTGTAATAATCATAAATAAAGGGGCAGAGAGTGTAGGAGCAGCCCACCTGGTCAGCAGTTCTAAATATAATTTTTCATCCCATCATTGTCCTATTAGTAATCCTAACTGTTATGTTGGTTTGGCCTTAAAACAATTACATAAAGTGTGACCCATTCAGTACCCCTGGATTGAAAGGTCAAAAGGGGGACAATGTAGAACTGATGAATGAAATTGTTTTTAATTGTTCACTTTATTAATGTAACTTCATAAGTAAAGTTTTATGAATGAAACAATATTCATTCATAAAACCGGTTACCCCAATAACTGGCTAATTAACAGTTAAGATGCTTGTTAAGAGCCATAGCTGTTCAGTCAGCTGCCTTTGTAAGTTTCACTATCAATCCAATTCCTGCTTAAATCACTGAGACTTGCACTGTTTCAGTATTGTAATTTCTGTTCACCATTTATTACACTTGCCTACAGTGTAACTTCTGTTCACTGTTTGCCATCCATTATACTTGTCTATATTGTAACTTCTGTTCACTGTTTGCCATATTGTAATTCAAACCCCATTTTAAAACGCTTACTCCATTTTGTAAGGGCTTGCTGCAACCTTCATTTTTGCAAACCCTGCTGTAATCTTATTAGTTTAGTTTAGATGTGTGAATGAGGTATGTATGGATGATGGAATCAACCTCCAGCCCCAGCCTGTCCTGATTAAATAGAGTTCAAACACCAACGGCTGAAGATGCAGACAAGAGCCCTAACAAAGTAAGAAGAATCCACCCTAAAAAGAAAAGGTACAATGGAAGGAAGATCAAAGCCCGGTCCGAGGCTGAAAGTCATGTCTGCCATTGATGGGTGATGAATCACCAAACCCAGAGGCAGCGTGACATAGCAAGACCTATAGACTCTGGATTCAAATTAAAGCCTACAAAAAGGATGGGTGAGATGGAAAACTTTGGAGGAGGGTAACAATCTGCTGCCAACATGGAAGGGTATCGGTGCATGCCCAACAGAGACCCAGCTCGTCCTTGTGCCTGGCTTTCCTGGCCAGTTAGCCGCCACAAGCTACGAACCCAAGCTGCAAACTCAAGCCACAGACTCAAGCAGGACTGGTAACTATGCAGCATCTGCAGAACATCTGATGGATGTGTGTGTGTGTGTGTGTGTGTGTGTGTGTGTGTGTGTGTGTATAGGTATTAGGTATAATGTGTGTGTATAAGGATTAAGATATTAGCTATTGGTCATAAATCAAATTGTTATCATAATAAATGTGGCATCTTTATCTTGTCCCCTTTAATAAGATCCTGCTAGTTTTTATTGGTATAACAACCGGGAGCAGACAGACTCTCTCTGCCGAGAGAGAGAGAGAGGCAGGCAGGCAGGCAGCTGGCTGGCTGGCCGGCCTGCCTGCCTGCCTGCCTGGAGTGAGGCAGGGCTGGGGAAAAGCCAGAGGGGCTAGGGAGCTCCAGGCTGGCACCTCCCCAGGCTGCAGGGCCTTGTCCAAGGCCCCATAGAGGCACTGGGTTCCAGAGAGAGACAGCATGTCCAGACCCAACTTTGCCTATGATGAGTGGCTTACACTGCAGTCTGCCCCAGGACGTGGGGGCTACTTGGTGACTGGCAGAAGCCAACGACTGAGGCGAGGTTGGGATAGGGGGTGGAGGGTCCCTGGGGAGGGGAGATCCTGAGACTGAGGGGTGTACTGCCAGGGGGCAGCATCCCAGATAATGGGGCACCAGGGTCCTGGGAGGGACACGGGGGCCAGTGGTAAGGCGGATCACCGGCCTGCAGAGGGCGCTCCGGAAGATGGATGAGCTAATTCCCAACAGAGACCAGCAGGAGGTGCCACAGGGGTGAGTCCCACATCGCTACAACATCCCAAAATGATGTTCGCTTTTTTTGCAACAGCGTTACACTGTTGACTCATATTTAGCTTGTGGTCCACTATGACACCTAGATCCCTTTCTGCAGCACTCTTTCCTAGGCAGTCATTTCCCATTTTGTATATGTGCAACTGATCCTTCCTAAATGGAGGCAGCGTGTCTGGCTCTGCGCGGAGCCTCATGGTAAAGAGTCTGGGGCTGGGGGGGTTGGATAAGGGGTGGGGGCAGTCAGGGGATAGGGAGCAGGATGGGATGGATGGGAGTGGGATTCCGGGGGGGTGGGGGGTCTCTGGAGGGGGCAGTCAGGGAGCAGAGGGGGTTGGATGGGGCATGGGAGTCCCGGGGTCTGTCAGAGGGTGGCTAGGGGTCAGGGCAGTCAGGGGACAGGGAGCAAGGAGGGTCCTGGGGGGCAGTTAGGGTGGGCGATCTCTGGAGGGGGTGGTCAGGGGACAAGGAGCGGGGGGGCGTTGGATGAGTTGGGAGTTCGAGGGGGGGCTGTCAGGAGGCAGGGGTGTGGAGAGGGGTTGGGGCAGGCAGGGAGCAGGGGTGGTTGTATGGGTCGGGAGTTCTGGGGGTCCTGGCAGGGGGCAGGGAGCGGTTGGATAGGCATGGGAGTTCCGGGCGCCTGTCTGGGGGCAGGGGTGTGGATAAGGGTCGGGGCAGTCAGGGGACAGGTAGGGGGTAGGGTCCTAGGGGGGCAGTCAGGGGACAAGGAGCAGGGAGGCTTAGATAGGGGGTAGGGTCCTGGGGGGCGGTTAGGGGCAGGGGTCCCAGGAGGGGGTAGTCAGGGGACAAGGAGTGGGGGGGTTGGGGGTTCTGAGGGGGGAAGTCAGGGTGGGAAGTTGGAGGGAGTGGATGGGGGTGGGGCTAGGGCAGGGTGGGGGCAGGGCTAGGGTGGGGCTCCCTGGGTGCACACCCTAATGAAATGTGCTGCGCACGCCTATGGTCAGTAATATATCCCTACTGCTATATTCTTATTATTAGAGCCTGGAATTCTATCCATAGAGATTCTATGGTACAGTTTGATTCATTTATGATTTTTTACTTCATTTGATTCTATACTTTCTTTCACATACAGTATAATGCCACTCCCCGAACAGCTTAATGGGACTAAATCGGGCGGACTGGATGATCTTCATCCGAGAATATTGAAAGAACTGGCGCGAGAAATTGCAAGCCCGTTAGCGATAATTTTTAATGAATCTATAAACTCGGGGGTGGTACCGTTGGACTGGAGAATAGCTAATGTGGTTCCTATTTTCAAGAAAGGGAAAAAAAGTGACCCGGGTAACTACAGGCCTGTTAGTTTAACATCTGTAGTATGCAAGGTCTTGGAAAAAATTTTGAAGGAGAAAGTAGTTAAGGACCTTGAGGTCAATGGCAATTGCGACAAATTACAACATGGTTTTACGAAAGGCAGATCGTGCCAAACCAACCTGATCTCCTTCTTTGAGAAAGTAACAGACTTTTTAGATAAGGGAAATGCGGTGGATCTAATATACCTCGATTTCAGTAAAGCGTTTGATACGGTACCGCACAAGGAATTATTGGTTAAATTGGAAAAGATGGGGATCGATATGAAAATCCAGAGGTGGATAAAGAACTGGTTAAAGGGGAGACTGCAGCGGGTCGTACTGAAAGGTGAAATGTCAGGTTGGAGGGAGGTCACCAGTGGAGTTCCTCAAGGTTCGGTTTTGGGTCCGATTTTATTTAATCTATTTATTATTGACCTCGGAACCAAATGTAGGAGTGGGCTGATAAAGTTTGCGGATGACACAAAGTTGGGGGGTATTGCCAATTCAGAGAAGGATCGGGATATCCTGCAGGGAGACTTGGATGACCTTGTAAATTGGAGTAATAGTAATAGGATGAAATTTAATAGTGAAAAGTGTAAGGTGATGCATTTAGGCATGACTAACAAGAATTTTAGTTATAAGCTGGGGACGCATCGGTTGGAAGTAACGAAGGAGGAGAAGGACCTCGGAGTCCTGGTTGACCGCAGGATGACTATGAGTCAGCAATGTGACGTGGCCGTGAAAAAAGCTAATGCGGTCTTGGGATGCATTAGGCGAGGTATATCTAGTAGGGATAAGAAGGTACTGCTTCCGTTATACAAGGCACTGGTGAGAACTCATTTGGAGTACTGTGTGCAGTTCTGGTCTCCCATGTTTAAAAAGGATGAACTCAAACTGGAACGGGTACAGAGAAGGGCCACTAGGATGATCAGAGGAATGGAAAACCTGTCGTATGAAAGGAGACTCGAGGAGCTCGGTTTGTTTAGCCTAACCAAAAGAAGGCTGAGGGGGGATATGATTGCTCTCTTTAAATATATCAGAGGGATAAATACCAGGGAGGGAGAGGAATTATTTCATCTCAGTACTAATGTGGACACGAGAACAAATGGATATAAACTGGCCGTGGGGAAGTTTAGGCTTGAAATTAGATGAAGGTTTCTAACCATCAGAGGGGTGAAGTTTTGGAACAGCCTTCCGAGGGAAACAGTGGGGGTGAAAGACCTCTCTGGCTTTAAGATTAAGCTAGATAAGTTTATGGAGGGAATGGTTTGATGGGATAACGTGATTTTAGTCAATTGGTCAACAACGTGCCATCGCTGGTAAATAGTATCAATGGTCAATGAGGGTCTGGCTGGAGAATCTTGCCTGCATGCTCGGGGTTCTACTGATCGCATATTTGGGGTCGGGAAGGAATTTTCCTCCAGGGTAGATTGGCAGAGGCCCTGGAGGTTTTTCACCTTCCTCCGCAGCATGGGGCGGGGGTCGCTAGCTGGAGGATACTCTGCGACTTGAAGTCTTTAAATCACAGGATTTGGTGACTTCAACAGCTGAGTCAAGGGAAAGGGGGTGGGTCAGCTTTTGTGGCCTGCATCATGCGGGAGGTCAGACTAGATGATCATAATGGTCCCTTCTGACCTTAAAGTCTATGAATCTATGAGTCTATGACCTGTTCTGTCCTTCTGATACAGTAATACCAGGGTACAAAATATATCCCATTGATTATCCTCATTCCACCAAGTTTCTGTAATGCCTATTATATCAATATCCTCATTTAATATGAGGCACTCTAGTTCACCCATTTTATTACACTGCTACCTTGATATAACGTGACCCGATATAACACGAATTCAGATATAACGCGGTAAAGCAATGCTCCGGGGGGGCAGGGCTGCACACTCTGGTGGATCAAAGCAAGTTCAATATAACATCGTTTCACCTATCTTCACTCTGTGGAAAGAGACTGTCTAGGAAGGAGTATGGCAGAAAGGGATCTAGGGGTTACAGTGGACCACAAACTAAATATGAGTCAACAGTGTGATGCTGTTGCAAAAAAAGCAAACATGATTCTGGGATGCATTAACAGGTGTGTTGTGAGCAAGACACGAGAAGTCATTCTTCCGCTCTACTCTGCGCTGGTTAGGCCTCAACTGGAGTATTGTGTCCAGTGCTGGGCACCGCATTTCAAGAAAGATGTGGAGAAATTGGAGAGGGTCCAGAGAAGAGCAACAAGAATGATTAAAGGTCTTGAGAACATGACCTATGAAGGAAGGCTGAAAGAATTGGGTTTGTTTAGTTTGGAAAAGAGAAGACTGAGAGGGGACATGATAGCAGTTTTCAGGTATCTAAAAGGGTGTCATAAGGAGGAGGGAGAAAACTTGTTCACCTTAGCCTCTAAGGATAGAACAAGAAGCAATGGGCTTAAACTGCAGCAAGGGAGGTTTAGGTTGGACATTAGGAAAAAGTTACTAACTGTCAGGGTAGTTAAACACTGGAATAAACTGCCTAGGTGTTAGAGGAAAGGTCAACTATTTGCCTATTTTCTCTGCTGCTCCCCACAGACAAGAGGCTGCCTTCCGCCTATACGTATACAAAACAATCAATCAAGGAAGTCCAACAGATGTATCCTGTTTACCCCTAGAAAGGAATTTAAAAATTCCATAGGTTAGCAGAATGTATGCACGCTAAGTTGTTTGTTACTGTGTATAAAAAAGCTTGCTCTGTGCTTGTAAGTGTGTTCCTCCCTCTGGCATTAGTCGAGGGGGGACACCCGCTCAGCTGACTGATCAATAAAGAACTTGAAGCCGTCTTCTAGTCTCCCGTGCCTCCTTGGGGTAATTGGGCAGCTCCAGGGGGAAACGAGCCCATTTGGCTAACATAGGGAGGTTGTGGAATCTCCATCTCTGGAGATATTTAAGAGTAGGTTAGATAAATGTCTATCCGGGGTGGTCTAGACAGTATTTGGTCCTGCCATCAAGGGGATGGGAGTCCGGACTACCCACAGCCCCAGCTCTGTGTGAAGTTGTGCACATCCCTCACCCCTGGAGCCTCAGTTTCCCTGTCCCACCCCTACCACTCATGTGATGAATTAATAAAGAGGATTTCATTTTCAAGACATGGACTTTTATTGCACACAGATATAGACACTGAAAAAAAATTGCAAAGAATTAAACCATGGAAAGACAGAGGAATATAACTGGGAGGGGGAAAATATCTCTTTAAAAACACAGCGGCCTTGCCTGTCATACATCAGTGTATGTGCGGCTGTTATTCTTGGCACCTTCCCTCGGGGTTGAATGGAAGGGATATTGCATTGGCCCCATCGACTAGTGGAATGTGTGCGAGGGGGACAGGGAGAGTACGGAGATGTTGAAATGTCATTCTGCAGGGGACTGCAGAGGGAGTCAAGCCTCAAGGTATTTCTCCTGAAGGGCAACCATGTCTCAACATGTCTGCCTGTCCCTTCAGAATCCCACGCATCTCCCGCTGCATGCCACGCTCATTCTACTGGGCTGCTTTCCTGCTCATAAGGTCCATGTCCAGTTTTTCAGAGAAAGCAATCCTGCACACCCTCTGTCCCAGAGGTGTTCATTATCTTATTAAACATGTCTTCACACGTTCTCTTTAGCCTTCATCTTATCTGGAAGAGTCTCTCTGCTGGTGTTAGGGCCGGCTCTAGGCACCAGAAAAGCAAGCAGGTGCTTGGGGCGGCAAATTTGCAGGGGCGCAAGAATCCAGCATGAGAGCTGAGAACCAACAGGGAGCCCTGGGAGCTGTAGTTCCTTGGTTAGCTCCCTGCCTCTAGAGCCAGCCCTGGAGCAGGGAAAGAACTACATTTCCCAGCATTCCCTCGGCCGCAATTAACAGGAAAGGGAGGGGGAAGGAGTGTAGAAAACTGAAACCTCATGCTGCAGCTTGCTGTAAATGGTAGGAACAGAGCCAGCTCTAGGTTTTTTGCTGCCCCCCCACCTCAGCCCTGGGCTCCCCCCGCACTCCTGTGTTGCCCCAGCCCTGGATTCTCCCCTGCCCACACCCCCTGCTGCCCCAGCTCTGGCCCCCACCTGCACCCCCCCTGCTGCCCCAGCCCTGGGTTCTCCCCCCACCTGCATCTCCTGCCACCCCAGCCCTGCCCCCCCATTGCACCTCTCTATCTGAAGCCTAGCAAGGAAGGTACATGGATCCCACTAGAATTTAAAATGAAAAGTAAGGGAGAGGAGGCTCTACTAAACTGAGCAGCTTTAGATACAGTACCAGGCACGTAGGAGGATTTACACTTCTGAGCCATGGAAGCAGAAATTGACTTTTCTTTTCCAGATTTAGCTAATATTCAGAAAGGGAATCCAGCACCTGCCTTCCAGATTTGAACACCCTCAAAATTCAGGAGTGCTCAAGATCAATTTGGGCAGCTGTTACTTCATTTCTCCCAAATCAAATATACTGATCCACTGTAACTTGCTGTAGGAAAAAGTAGAATAAATTGAGCAAGAAATGCTTCCCAGTGGTTATTAGGACTGGAATTGCGATTTTCAACAGCCATTGCTTTTTATTATTATTATTATTATTAAGTTTTAGTTTTATTTGTTTAAAGGGAAGACAGTGATATTGCATTGGCAAATTCCCCATAGAAACAAAGACTGGAACAAAAGAATAATAAAGGCACCTCAACTTTTCCTCATTTATGTAGGGCA
This sequence comes from Chrysemys picta bellii, assembly GCF_011386835.1. Taxonomy (NCBI): domain Eukaryota; kingdom Metazoa; phylum Chordata; order Testudines; family Emydidae; genus Chrysemys; species Chrysemys picta. Next base: position 291,276,553 of record NC_088792.1, on the reverse strand, counting down.
GTCTTATAATATGCGTCTAGATAGCCTTCAATCACACAAGCTGAAAATTGTTCCACTTTACTGCAGTTCTGTAACCATATGGGAACCAATCCTGTCTGTGTTCTGTGCACATCCAAAATTCCTGCTGAATGACCCGCCCTGGGAGCAAATTACCAGTGACCCATGGCTGGGGCGGCAGGAGGGTGCAGTGGGGGCGGGGGGGGGGGGGGGGCAGCCAAAATTTTTTTTGCTTGAGGCAGCAAAAAACCTAGAGCCGGCCCTGGCTGGTGTGTAAGAAATGCTAAAGGACACACTTTCAGCTGTAAGACATGCAAAGCGCAAAGAAACCATTGTCAGTGCAGACCCAGGGTCTAGTGCAGAATTGATATATAAAAAAATCACTCCCCTGAATCCACGCAAGTGTAAAGCAAAACATTTTCATTTCTACAAGGTATTTGATGTCCCAGTTCTGGTGATTATGGCCTGGCAGCAGGGGTGCCGGACCGTCTGCAGTGGTGGGGGGAGCAACCCATGGCCGAACTGGAGGTGGCCAGGGGGCCATGCCACCTCCCTTTTGTAACATGGATATTGTCTGGAGGTTGGGGACCAGTGTTCTCCTTCCCAAACTGCAAGCCTTGGCAGAGGCAGCACTGGGGGGTGCTTGTGGTGGCTTGTGGTTACCACAACATTTTCCTTACCCTCCTCTCCTGTTGCCACTGCTGCTCTCCAGCATCAAAGGCACCACCCTCTGCCCAGTTCAGAAGCAGGACCCAGGCAGTGTTAAGAGCCCCCGAGAGAGCCCAGGATGGTGTGCGGAAGCCTGGACCCTCCACCTGCCTTGGACGCCGACTCCTTGGAAGTATCCACACTGCTCTTGAGAGTTGTGGTGGGGTCACCACTGAGAATCACATGCAGTTCCTTGTTGTTGGGATGGTGCCAAATTGGTGTGACCATACTGAATGAATGCTGCAAGCATAACTTGACATGGCTGAATGGCTGCAGGGGATCCTGGGAGCAGGTTCCCTTTAAGCAGAAGCAAATTTGATAAAGAACTGGAAAAGTCTGTGTGCATGATCGATCTTTAACCTATTGGTTGGCAAATATTAGCCCATGCAAAAGTAAATATCACATGTATAAAGTTTCAGCATGAAGCACAGGTCGACTTGGTTATCATAGAATCATAGAATATTAGAGTTGGAAGAGACCTCAGGAGGTCATCTAGTCCAATCCCCTGCTCAAAGCAGGACCAACACCAACTAAATCATCCCAGCCAAGGCTTTGTCAAGCCGGGCCTTAAAAACCTCTAAGGCAGGGGTAGGCAACCTATGGCACGTGTGCCAAAGGCGGCACGGGAGCTGATTTTCAGTGGCACTCACACTGCCCAGGTCCTGGCCACCGGTCTGGGGGGGCTCTGCATTTTAATTTAATTTTAAATGAAGCATCTTAAACATTTTAAAAACCTTATTTATTTTACATACAACAATAGTTTAGTTATATATTATAGACTTATAGAAAGAGACCTTCTAAAAACGTTAAAATGTATTAATGGCCGCGAAATCTTAAATTAGAGTGAATAAATGAAGACTCAGCGCACCACTTCTGAAAGGTTGCTGATCCCTGCTCTAAGGATAGAGATTCCACCACCCTCCTACTGAAATAGTGTTTCCTAATATCCAATCTAGACCTCCTCCACTGTAACAATGTGGTTCTGGCAGGACCCAACTGAGAGTGCCAATTCAGGAAAAATTGCTCAAACAGGGCAGTTACAGCCCAAGGCTGGGGTTTTTCCACCTCTAAGGTAAACCAAACCTGCCAGACAAAGAGGACTTTGGTCTCACCCCACTGGCTAACCGTAAGTCACACAAGCAATACCCTTAGACACTCCAGTTTTCCAGTATCACCACCAGTGCCACTCATTATGGGGACAAATGGTTATGAAAACCAACATCCCAGTAAAAGAAAAAAGGTTCTCCTGATCCCAAAGGACCAAGCCCTAGACCCAGGTCAATATACAAATTAGATCTTACCCACAAATCACGCTGTTGCCAATCCTTTAGAATCTAAAATCTAAAGCTTTATTCATAAAGGGAAAAATATAGAGATGAGAGCTAGAATTGGTTAAATGGAATCAATTACATACAGTAATGGCAAAGTTCTTGTTTCAGGCTTGTAGCAGTGATGAAATAAACTGCAGGTTTAAATCAAGTCTCTGGAGTACATCCACAGCTGGGATGGGTCATTCAGTCCTTTGTGTAGAGCTTCCATTTGTAGCAAAGTCCTTCCAGAGGTAAGAAGCAGGATTGAAGACCAAATGGAGATGAAGCATCAGCCTTTTATAGTCTTTTCCAGGTGTAAGAACACCTCTTTGTCCTCACTGTGGAAAATTACAGCAAAATGGAGTTTGGAGTCACATGGGCCAGTTCCTGCATACTTTGCTGAGTTACAAGGCGTATTTGCCTTCTCTCAATGGGTCAGTTGTACAGCTGATGGTCCTTAATGGGCCATCAAGCAGGCTAGGCAGAGCTAACACCAACTTGTCTGGGATGTCTCCCAGAAGCACAGCATAAGTTTGAAATACAGACAGTATAGAGCCAATATTCATAACTTTAAATACAAAATTGATACACACATATAGACAGCATAATCATAACCAGCAAACCATAACCTTGTCTTAGACACCTCATTTGAACCCCTTTATACAAGATTTGGTGCCACTACAGGACTTTGGTTGCAACCATGTTCTATATGGTCCCAGTTCAAATCAATAACATGACACCCACTGCAACTTAAGACCATTGCTTCTTGTTCTGTCATCTGCCACCACTGAGAACAGCTTAGTTCCATCCTCTTTGGAATCCCCCTTCAGGTAGCTGAAGGCTGCTATCAAATCCCCCCTCACTCTTCTCTTCTGCAGACTAAATAACCCCAGTTCCCTCAGCCTTCATTCAGTACCATCCCTCGAGCCCCTTCTAAAAATACGAATTAGGTAAAAATTAGTAACCACACACCCACTGGGCATGCTTTTAAGACATATGACTCCTTTGAGGAAAAAGAGTATAAAAATCACGCAAATTAAATTACTGTTGAGCTTCCTTAATTGACACTTAAAGAAGCTTGTGTGACGAAGTGGGGGACTTTCTTGTTTTTTTTTGTTGTTTTCCAATGGTTTGCATGCAGAGGGGGTGAGACTCAGTTTCCCTGGGTGTTACTGGTTTAACGAGGGGAGAGGGAGTTTGTTGTTACAAAGGACTGGAGAGGGGACTTGGGACCCCGGCCAATGACCTGGAGAATGGATACCCCAGTGATGGGTGACCCGGAGGCCCAGCTCAGGAGTCGCAGCCGGTTCTGGCCAGTGGGAGGACAATGGGCTGTGAAGAGAGGACCCCAGTGACCTAACCAGCCGGTTCCAGCAGAGGGGGCCAGAGGACAGAAGCGAGGGGAGGAGGCCCAGGCGACCCGTTTACGACCCTGTTTACCTGGAGAGAACACAATGGACAGAGGCAGGGCTTGGGGCCGGTGATATCAGATGCCCAGTTGGGAAGCAGGGGGGCTCTGGGCTGGAGAGGAGGAGCAGGCAGAGCCCATGTGGATGCAGGGAGACTGGGATGTGCTGGGCTGAGGGAGGCCAGGCCTGAGGCCGGAGAGTTTCCTGTGCTGTGTTCAACTCTCAATAAACCCTCCTGTTTTATGCTGGCAGAGAGTCACTCTGGTCTAGAGAACAGGGTTGCATCAGCCCCTTCGGGGAGTGGAGGCCCTGGGGCTCCAGAGTGAGTAGACTCCCTGAGGGGGCCCACGGCGAGAAACAGGTGTGCTAAGGCTCAGAGAGGTGCGGCTCCAGGAGGTGGAGGGGCCTGACCCCAGGAGAGAGTGGACCCCCGAGAAGGGCTGTCTCACTGAAAGGGGCACTCCCCACGGACTGCACGGGGCCAAGAGTGGGCACGATCTGTGAGTCCGTGACAGCTTGCAACACTGCTAGACAGAGTAGCCAATCACTCTGCTAAGTGGGCTTGAGTACGACCGTGAACCAGAGGGGTCTCAAGGCAATGGAGACCTTGCTTCGGGGAATCCAAAACAGACCAGAGGGCTGAGAAGAATAGACAAGTAAAGAAGAAGCCGTCTATAAAATTGGTAATCACCTTCTCTGTTTGCCAAGCAGGAACTGCGTGAGGCTAGCACAGGGACCCTCGTTAAGGGGAATGTAGAGCTCTTAATGTATAGCTCTTAATGTCTAACATAGGAGTTATGTGCTTGATATAACCCTTTACCGCTTGTGTAATTCCTTCTCAATAAACTGCTGTGTATTGAAGATAATTACTGTGGACCTTTTTCACTGATATGACAGTAACTGCTCCACTGGGAGCCATTAAAGATCCATTTCAGGGGTAGTAGCGCCCCTTCTCCCGATCATCCTAGTCATAGGCGTCGACTCCGTGGGTGCTCCGGGGCTGGAGCATCCATAGGGAAAAAATGGTGGGTGCTGAGCAGGCCCCCTATCAGAACCTGCCCTTCTCCCCCTGAGCCTCCTACCCACTGCAATCAGCTGTTTCACGGTGCAGGAGGCTCTGGGGAGGAGCGGGGAGGAGCGAGAACACGGCGTGCTTGGGGAAGGGGCGGAATGGGGCAGGAAGAGGTCGGGTGGGGTTTGGAAGAGGCAGGTGGGGTCTTGGAGGAGGGGTGGAGTGGGGGGGGGGGGTGGGCGTAGAGCTGAGAATCGAGCACCCCTCAGCATATTGTAAAGTCGGCGCCTGTGATCCTAATAGCCCTTCTCTACACCTGTTCCCATTTGAATTAATCTTTCTTGAACATGGATGAACTGATCTCTACACAGTATTCCAGATGAGGTCTTACCAGTGCCTTGTGTAATTTCCATTTCTACAGACACATTCTCGTTAGCCATCCTGCCTTTGTTCTCAGGTTCTACACCAAATTTATCATCCTTATTGAAAACTGAGGCAAGTATACATTTAGGTTTTGGGCCATATCTAGATTATACTCAATCTCTACCCCACCCTCACTGCAGAGCATTCCCACTTCTTTTCTTATTCTCTTTTTATTTATATGAATCATAGAATCATAGAATATCAGAGTTGGAAGGGACCTCAAGAGGTCATCTAGTCCAACCCCCTGCTCAAAGCAGGACCAATTCCCAGCTAAATCATCCCAAATATGATCCCTTTACTATTCATTTTAATTAGATTTGCATGGTCTAATCCATCTTATTTTTTTGCAATTCTAACTTTATCTCTGCACTTTCTGACCTCCAAGATGTAGCTTTTTTTTGCAATCAAACCTTTTTTCCATTTCTTATAGACACCTTGTTTACTCCTAATATCCTTTTTGAGGTGATTATTCATTCAAATAGGTCTGGAGTTCTTCCCTAAATTTTTTTCTCCTTGCTTGGGATGCATAGTCCAGACAGTTTTCTTCTCAGAAATTCTTCCAGTCACACACGCAAGGGAAGGCAGAAAATAATGGAGGTGAACTATCACTAATGCAGCTGGTGTGAAGCTGAAGGTTTTGGTTTTGTGGAACATTAGGCCATATACCGGGAAAAGGGGGCTATAAGAAAGAGCTAATTTTCCAAAGTCGAGGAAAGTTATGAACAACATTGATTGGGAGGCAAAACTTAGACAGACAAACGTGAGTGAAAATTAGGAGTTGTTTAAGAATTATTTACTAGATGGTCAAAAGACACAAATTCCAGAAGGAAAAAAGAGGACAACTTCAGTTAAAAGCCCATGTTGGTTAAGAGGGGAAGTGACTGCAGCAATTAGAAAAATAAAAAATACATCAAATGGAAAAATGGAGAAGTAGATAGTAATTGATATAAATTAAAAGTTATTAAGTGTAGAAAATTGATAAGGGAAGCTAAAGACATCAGATGAACATCCATGGCTGGCAGGGCTAAGGACAATAAGGAGGAGTTTTTTAAATATATTGGGAACAAAAGAAATCCTAGCAATGGGATAAGCCCATTATTAGATGAAGACTGCAAAATTGTTAATAATGTTTCAGAAAAGGCAGAAGTGTTCAATAAATAGTTCTGTTCTGTATTAGGAAAGAAGCAGAATGATGTAATCATACTATATGAGGATGATGAAATACTTTCCAGTCCATTAGTAATTAAGGAGGATGTTAAACAGTGTCTACTAGGGATAAACATTTTCAAATATGGACATTGGGATAATTTGCACACAAGAGTCCTAAAAGAGTTACCTAAACATAAACATTGGTCAGACCAATGTTCCATCTAGCCAAGTGTCCTGTCTTCTGACAGTGGCCAATGTCAGGTGCTTCAGAGGGAATGAACAGAACCTGCAATCACTGAGGGATCCATCCACTGTCGTCCACGCCCAACTTCCAGCAATCAGAGGCTAGAGACAACCAGAGCATGGGGTGGCATCCCTGACTATCTTGGCTAATAGCCATTGATGTTCCTATCTTCCATGAACTTATCTAATTCTTTTTTTGAACCCAGTTATACTTTTGGCCTTCTCCTGGCAATGAATTCTATGGGTTGATTGTGCATTGTGTGAAGTATTTATTTGTGTGTGTTTTAAATTCATTTGGTGACCCCAGGTTCTTGTGTTATGGGAAGGAGCAAATAATACTTCATTATTCACTTTCTCCAAATCATTCACAATTTTATAGACCTCTACCATGTCCCCTCTTAGTTGTCTCTTTTCCAAGCTGAAAAGCCCCATCTTTTTAATCTTTCATAGAATCATAGAATATCATGGTTAGAAGGGACCTCAGGAGGTCATCTAATCCAACCCCCTGCTCAAAGCAGGACCAATTCCCAATTACATCATCCCAGCCAGGGCTTTGTCAAGCCTGACCTTAAAAACCTCTAAAGAAGGAGATTCCACCACCTCCCTAGGTAACCCATTCCAGTGCTTCACCACCCTCCTCATGAAAAAGTTTTTCCTAATATCCAACCTAAACCTCCCCCCTGCAACTTGAGACCATTACTCCCTGTTCTGTCATCTGTTACCATTGAGAACAGTCTAGATCCATCCTCTTTGGAACCCCCTTTCAGGTAGTTGAAAGCAGCTATCAAATGCTCCCTCATTCTTCTCTTCTGCAGACTAAACAATCCCAGTTCCCTCAGCCTCTCCTCATAAGTCGTGTGCTCCAGCCCCCTAATCATTTTTGTTGCCCTCCGCTGGACTCTTTCCAATTTTTCCACATCCTTCTTGTAGTGTGGGGTCCAAAACTGGACACAGTACTCCAGATGAGTCCTCACCAATGCTGAATAGAAGGGAATGATCACGTCCCTCGATCTGCTGGCAATGCCCCTACTTATACAGCCCAAAATGCCATTAGCCTTCTTGGCAACAAGGGCACACTGTTGACTCATATCCAGCTTCTCGTCCACTGTTACCCCTAGATCCTTTTCTGCAGAACTGTTTCCTAGCCATTCGGTCCCTAATCTGTAACAGTGAATGGGATTCTTCTGTCCTAAGTGCAGGACTCTGCACTTGTCCTTGTTGAACCTCATCAGGTTTCTTTTGGCCCAATCCTCTAATTTGTCTAGGTCCCTCTGTATCCTATCCCTACCCTCCAGCATATCTACCACTCCTCCCAGTTTAGTGTCATCTGCAAACTTGCTGAGAGTGCAGTCCATGCCATCCTCCAGATCATTAATGAAGATATTGAACAAAACCGGCCCCAGGACTGACCCTTGGGGCACTCTGCTTGATACTGACTGCCAACTAGACATGGAGCCATTGATCACTACCCGTTGAGCCCGACGATCTAGCCAGCTTTTTATCCACCTTATAGTCCATTCATCCAGCCCATACTTCTTTAACTTGCCGTCAAGAATACCGTGGGAGACCGTATCAAAAGCTTTGCTAAAGTCAAGGAATAACACATCCACTGCTTTCCCCTCATCCACAGACCCAGTTATCTCCTCATAGATGGCAATTAGGTTAGTCAGGCATGACTTGCCCTTGGTGATTCCATGCTGACTGTTCTTGATCACTTTCCTCTCCTCTAAGTGCTTCAGAATTGATTCCTTGAGGAACTGTTCCATGATTTTTCCAGGGACTGAGGTGAAGCTGACTGGCCTGTAGTTCCCCGGATCCTCCTTCTTCCCTTTTTAAAAGATGGGGACTACATTAGCCTTTTTCCAGTCATCCGGGACCTCCCCCGATCACCATGAGTTTTCAAAGTTCATGGCCAATGGCTCCGCAATCACATCCTCCAACTCTTTTAGCACCCTCGGATGCAGCGCAGCATATGAGTTTTCCTCATACGGAACCTGTTCCACACCCATAATCATTTTTGTTGCCCTTCTCAGTACCTTTTCCAATTCTAATATATCTTCTTTGAGATAGTGTGACCAAAACCGTATGCAACATTCAAGGTGTGGGCATACCATGGATTTATATAGTGGCATTATGATATTTTCTGTTTTATTATCTATTCCCTTCCTAATGGTTCCTAACATTCTGTTACCTTTTTTGACTGCTGCTGTACATTGAGTGCTGGGGGGGCTACCCCTGGGGCCCAATCCGGAGCGATGGCAGAAGGAGGAGGGGTGACTATGGGAGCTGGGCCACCAGGGTCACCGATGGCAGGGCCGGCGCCCTCCCGGATCTCGCAGGGTCCCTGGTGCCCCTCTATGCTGGACCAGGGGGCAGTCCCTCCAGACCTGCCCCATCACCCAGCAAAGGTAACACCAGACCTCCCCTGAGTAGTGCACCCGGTAGTTGGTCCCCTGGTAGGGCACCAGACAAGACCCCTCGAGCACCACCCCGCCATGCACCGCCGGCAGCAGTTGGTTAGACCTGCTGGCGGAAGGACAGGATGTGACGGAGGGCAGGGTCCTTGCAGCTCAGTGGTAGAGGGCTGATAATAGAAATGGGCTTCCCCAGGGTGGAGAGAAGGGTAAAAGGGCAGCGCTGGGCAGGGCAGTGCATGGAGCCCCTGTGGCCATCTCCACACCTAGGAGCCAGAGGGAAATGCCAACTGCTTCCCGGGGGCAGCCAACAGGACTTTTAACGACCTGATCAGCAGAGATGGCCGGAGCCGCCGGCGTTCCTTTTTGCCTGGGTGTTCTGGTCAAAAACCGGATGCCTCACAACCCTAGTGAAGTCTTTCTAAACAATTGCTCTAGCTCAAACATGGGTTTTGGGGCTTAATACTAGGCAATATTCTATAGCCTGTGATATGCACCAGATCAGACTAGCTGACCCTAATATTCTTTTCTGGCCCTTCAATATTAGGGTTGCTAACCTTCCCAGACTGGCCAGGAGTCTCCTGAAATTGGCCTTGATCTCCCAGTGGCTATTGAAAGCCATCCAGGAGATTTTAATAGGCCAAAAGTCCAGTGGGTGGCGAAGCAGGGCTAAGGCAGGCTCCCTATCTGCCTTGGCTCCGTGCGGCTCCTGGAAGTTACTGGCATGTCCCTCTGGCTCCTAGGCGTAGGGGCGATGAGGGGGTCTCTGCTCCAGGAACCGCAGCCAATGGGAGCTGTGAGGGCGGGGGCAATGCACTGCAGAGCCACCTGGCCACCCTGAGCCTAGGAGCCAGACATGCCGGTCACTTCCGGGAGCTGCCTGAGGTAAGTGCTGCCCAGCTGGAGCCTGCATCCTAAACCCCCTCCCACACTCCAACCCCCTGCCCCAGTCCTGAGCCCCCTCCCACACCCAAACTCTCTCCCAGAGCCCGCACCCCAAACCCTCTCCTGTACCCCAACCTCTTGGCCCCAGCCCAGAGCCCCCTCCTGCACCCAAACTCCCTCCCAGAGCCCACACCTAGGGTTGCCAACTTTTTATTGCAACAAAACTGAACACCCTAGCCCCACCCCTCCCCAGAGGCCTTGCCCACTACATTCCCCCTTCCTCACTGGCTCGCTATCTCCCATCCTCGCTCACTTTCACTGGGCTGGGGCAGGGGGTTGGGGTGTGAGAGAGGGTGAGGGCTCTTAATGGGGGTGCAGCCAGAAATGAGGGGTTCAGGGTGCGGGAGGGGGCTCTGGGCTGGGTCAGGGAGGTGGAGTGTGGGAAGGGGTGAGGGTTAGGGTGCTGGCTCTGTGGTGGGGCTGGGGATGAGTGGTTTGGGGTGCAGGAGGGGGTTCGACGCTGGGGGGGTGGGGCCGAGGGATTTGGAATGTGGGAGGGGGCTGAGGATTGAGGCAGGGGGTTGGGGTGTGGAAGGGGTGAGGGCTCTAGGCTGGGGGTGCTGACTCTGGAGTGGGGCTGGGGATGTGGGGTTTCGGGTGGAGGAGGGTGCTCTGGGTTGGGGGGGCTCAGGGCTGGGGTAGGGGTTTGGGGTTGGGGCGTGGGCTTACCTTGGGCGGCTCCCGGTCAGTGTTGCAGTGGGAGTGCTAAGACAGGCTTCCTGCCTGTCCTGGGGCACTGCGCTTGCGCCCCGGAAGTGGCCAGCAGGTCCGGCTCCTAGGCGGGGGGGGCGGGGGCAGGAGGCTCCATGGTGCGTACTGCTCTCTCCCGCAGGCACTGCCCCCCCAGCTCGGCCAATGGGAGTACAGAGTCGGTGCTCGGGGTGGGGGCAGCACACGCCATGGAGCCTCCTGTCTCCTGCCCCACCTAGGAGCGGGATGTGCTGGCAGCTTCCGATGCACAGCGTGGTGCCCCAGGACAGGTAGGGACTCGCCTGACTTGGCTCTGCAGCACCGCCGACCCGACTTTTACCGGCCCGGTCGGCGGTGCTGACCGAAGCCACCAGGGTCCCTTTTCAACCGTATGTTCCGGTTGAAAACTAGACACCTGGTCACTCTGGTACACTCCCTCCCACAACCCCAACCCCTCCACCCCAGCCTGGAGCCCCCTCCTGTACCCAAACTCCCTTCCAGAGCCCACACCCCCTTCCGCACCCCAACCCTCCGCCCCATCCCGATGAAAGTGAGTGAGCAGGGGGGCGAGGCCTTAGAGAAGGGGCATGGCAGGGACGTGGCCTAGGAAAGGGGCAGGGAAGGGGGCGGGGCAAAGGTGTTTAGGTTTGATTAAAAACAACGAGGAGTCCTTGTGGCACTTTAGAGACTAACAAATTTATTTTGGGCATAAACTTTCCTGGGCTAGAACCCACTTCATCAGATGCATGGAGTGGAAAATACAGGAGCAGATATAAATACATGAAAAGATGGGAGTTGCCTTACCACATGTGAGGTCAGTCTAACGAGACAATTCAATTAAGGGAGGAAACCTAACTTTTGTAGTGCTAATGAGAGTGGCCCATTTCAAACAGTTGATAAGAAGGTGTGAGTAACAGTAGGGGGAAATTAGTAGTGGGAAATTAGGTTTAGGTTTTGTAATGATCCAAACACTACCAGTCTTTATTCAGGCCTAATTTGATGGTGTCCAGTTTGCAAATTAATTCCAGTTCTGCAGTTTCCCGTTGGAGTCTGTTTTTGAAGGTTTTTTGTTGAAGAATTGCCACTTTTAGATCTGTTATTGAGTGACCAGGGAGATTGAAGTGTTCTCCTACTGGTTTTTGAATGTTATAATTCCTGATGTCAGATTTGTGTCCATTTATTCTTTTGTGTAGAGACTGTCCGGTTTGGCCAATGTGCATGGCAGAGGGGCATTGCTAGCACAGGATGGCATATATCACGTTGATTACAGTTGGTAATCGTGAGCTGCACTATGGAGTCACAGGCGTCTCCCTGTGATTTTCCCGGAAGCAGGGGTGGCTCCAGGCACCAGCACAGCAAGCGTGTGCCTGGGGTGGCAAGCCGCGGGGGTGGGTGTGCCGGTTGTCGTGAGGACGGCAGTCAGGTGGTGTTCGGCGGCGTGCCTGCGGGAGGTCCGCTGGACCCGGGGTTTCGGCGTTAATTCGGCGGTGGGTACGCGTAAGCGCGGGACCGGCAGATCACCCGCAGAAACGGCGCCGAATCCGTGTGACCACGGACCGCCCGCAGGCGTGCCACTGAAGGCTGCCTGACTGCCGTGCTTGGGGGGGCAAAAACCATAGAGCCGCCCCTGCCCAGAAGCTGAGCGGAGGCCTAATGACAATGGGGGAGCACTCCGCGATAGTTGTGGGTTTAACTTTTTGCAATAGCTGACTTGGCAAACGCCAGCTGTGTAGACGCTGCCCCTCCTCCAAGGCACGGGTCAGGGGAGGACGAGGAGCGGCTCGCGAAGCAGAGAGAGGGCGCCCCCTGGCTTTGGTTCGGTGACCCAACGGCCCGCAGTATTTCCCACACAGGGGGCGAGTGAGACGCTATGCGCATGCGCGCACGGCACTCCTCCCGCTATTTCTATGGCAACAGAAATCAACAGGCCTACTTGCGGTTTGGTCCCGGCGTGCACCTCGGCGGCGGGGTCTCGCGCAGATTCCCCACGTTCAGTCGTGTCTTCAGCGAGGGGAGCCCGCCGGGAGACTGGGGGCGCCTCAGGCGTCAGCATTAGCCGCGTCTCCGCTCCGGGCCCTCGGCTGTGAGCGACCCCGGGGCTTGAGAGGGACCCCCGGCTAGGACTGAGGCAGCATGAGCGTGGCGGAGGTGGAGGAGCTCGTCTCCCAGAAATACGAGATCAAGAAGCGCCTGGGCAAGGGGGTGAGCGCGGCCGATGCCCCCCGGGGTAGGATCTCCTGCGCCTTCTGAGCGCGAGCGGCTGGCTCCTGCCTGAGCCTCGGGAAGCCGGAGGGTGGGATTGAACCCAGGCTGCCTCCTGGTGTGCGGCGTTCGCAGGCTGCCCCCGCCCGGTAACCAGGGGCTGTGGGGGCAGAAACGCCCCTTCCCCCAGGGGTAGCTGGGCTCCTGCTGCCCGGGAGACGGGCTGCGCTGCACGCCGCGGCCGAAGCCCCACGGCTCTGGAAAACGCCAGGGTGGCGACAAGTTAATCCTGAGGCGGGGAGAAAGGGGAACACAAGCAAGTGAAGTGGGAAGCTTGGAATGGCTCCGCCTTCAACTTTGTTTAATGTTAGAGCAGCCCAGTCGGAAACAGTGACCATGTCAGTCCTTTGTCTGAGCAGGGCTGACAGCAAATCCATGTTCGTGCTGTGCTTTCTAAATGCTGACTCTTAATATTAGGCAAGCAAACAACAGGAAAAAGTATCAGAGGGGTAGCTGTGTTAGTCTGAATCTGTAAAAAGTAACAGAGGGTCCTGTGGCACCTTTAAAACTAACAGAAGTATTGGGAGCATAAGCTTTCGTGGGTAAGAACCTCACTTCTTCAGATGCAAGAAGTGAGGTTCTTACCCACAAAAGCTTATGCTCCCAATACTTCTGTTAGTCTTAAAGGTGCCACAGGACCCTCTGTAACAGGAAAAAGGATTTTCCTGCTGATCTAGCCTGAGGGTTGCAGGACTTGCTGGGGTGTTTTACAGTTTAATGCTTTTTAAAGGGTAAACCCAACCAGTTCAGACCTCCCAATTAACTTTCTTAATTAAAATAAAGTTTTAAATGACTCAAGTTGCTGATAAAGTGGAGGAATAGAGGGTTTAAGGAAAAGAGGTAGTTTTAATCCCCTCATCCTTCTACAATGCACGGTTTACCTTTTAAGTAGTGCTTTATGACTCTTCATTTATATTTTCTATTAAAATTAGACTGGGAGCTATTTTTTCATTTTTTTTCCAATAGAAAGCTGGTTGAAAACATTCCTGAAAGGGCAACTAGACTTATTAGGGGGAATGTGGTCTGACGAGGCAAAGAATTTATATAAGAGAAAAGTGAACTACTTCTTAAAATGCATGCAAAACCCTGTAGGCACCTAAACTCACTCAGTGCCTAAGTTTTTCAGGGTAAAACATGCCTACATTTATGCCTCTGGGTATGCTCACTGCTGTCGCACTCTAGGCACCTGACTGTCTATCTACCACTAAAGCCCCAGAGCATTTCTCAAACCAGGGGAAGATAGGCATTCAGCCAGGGCTGGCTCCAGGCACCAGCTTAACAAGCAGGTGCTTGGGGCGGCACCTATGGCAATTCGGGGGCGGCAGGTCCCTCACTCCCTCTAAGAGCGAAGGACCTGCCGCTGAACTGCCGCCACCGATTGTGGCTTTTTTTTGCTTGGGGCAGCAGAAATGCTGGAGCCGGCCCTGCATTCAGCCGCCTAACTTCATGCAGGGCTCAAATTGGTAGGCATGCTTAGAGGCGCCTGTTGGATTGGGTCCCATTCAGAATCGAAGAGGAGGAGCTGTTGCTAACCTTATAACTTGTAGCCCAATGGTTAGGTCACTCACTTAGGATATGGGAGATCCAGATACAATCCCGCATCTGCCAGAGATGGGATTAAGATTTGGCCAGGAGTCTTCCACCTCTCAGATGAGTGCTCTGACAACTGTGCTATGGGATATTCTGATTTGGAGCTCCCTCAATCTGTCCTGTTGAAGCTATTCCACTGTGGATAGATACTAAAATAGTCATTGGGTGAGAGAGTATGAGAGTGCGTGGGAATGACTCTGTAATGCAATTATTCGGGGGTAGCCGTGTTAGTCTGTATCTACAAAAACAACAAGGAGTCTGGTGGCACCTTAAAGACTAACAGATTTATTTGGGCATAAGCTTTCGTGAGTAAAAACCTCACTTCTTCGGTGCATCCGAAGAAGTGAGGTTTTTACTCACGAAAGCTTATGCCCAAATAAATCTGTTAGTCTTTAAGGTGCCACCAGACTCCTTGTTGTTAATGCAATTATTGGGATTCTGGGGAGGTGGGAAAACCTAGGTCCAGTGCTCCTGCTTAAGCCATTCTTTCATTATTGATCCACAATGAGACTGCTTCAACAGGAGAGACTTAGGGAACTCCACATCAGAATATCTCATAGCTCAGTGGTTTGTGAATGCTCTTGAGATGTGGGAAGACCCCTGTTCAAATCCTTTCTCCCCCCCTCTGACAGCCAGGGGGAATTGAACTTGAATCTTCCACATCCCAGGTAAGTGCTCTAACTAGTGGGCTACAAGTTATAAAGTAGGTACCTCTACCACCTCCTCTGGCCATTTTGTGTGGCATGAGGCAGGCACCTAATTCATTCTCACAAGAAATTCCTTAGGCACTTAAGCCAGGTGGAAGGCACTTCTTCATGGATTGCTAAGAAGAGCTAGGCACCTCCCTACAGCCCAGGCTTTTAAGTCACCCGTCTCCAAGAGGGATGGGGCTTAGCACACCCACCTCTTGTTGGCATTTCCCATTAGCTAGCTTAAACAGTTCTCTGCCTAGTGCCTGGCTTTTGAGGATTGCAATCTAAGAGTATGTCTACGCTGCAATAAAACACCCATCACTGGCCCATGTCAGCTGACTTGGGCTCCTGGTGCTCAGGCAGTGGGGCTGTAAATTTGAAATGTAGATATTTGGGCTTGGAGCCTGGGCTCTGGGACCTCGTGAGGGTGGAGGGTCCCAGAGCCAGGTTCCTAGCCCAAGCCCGGATGGCTGCACTGCAAGTCAGCTAACACAGGCTAGCCATGGGTGTTTTATTGCAGTGTAGACATACCCTGAGATGCCTATCTCTCCCCATTCATTATATACAGAAACAATAACAGAAAATGTGGAAATAGCAGAGGTGCTTAATGACTTCTTTATTTTGGTTTTCACCAAGAAGCTTGGTGGTGATTGGATGTCTAACACAGTGAATGCCAGTGAAAATGAGGTAGGATCAGAGGCTAAAATAGGGAAAGAACGAGTTAAAATTACTTAGACAAGTTAGATGTCTTCAAAGAGCTGACTGAGGAGCTATCTGAGCCATTGGCAATTCTTTGGAAAGTCATGGAAGACAGGAGAGATTCTGGAAGACTGGAAAAGGGCAAATATAGTGTCAATCTATAAAAAGGGAAATAAAGACAATCCAGGAAATTACAGACCAGTCATCTTAACTTCTGTGCCTTGAAAGATAATGGAGCAAATAATTAAGCAATCAATTTGCAAACATCTAGAGGATATAGTGATAAGTAACTATCAGCATGGATTTGTGTCAAACCAACCTGATAGCTTTCTTCGAAAGGGTAACAGATTTTGTGGATGGGGGAGGGGGGAAGTGGTAGACATGGTATATCTTGACTTTAGTAAGGCTTTTGATAGTGTCTCGCATAACCGTCTCATAAACAAACTAGGGAAATACAACCTAGATGGAGCTGCTGTAAGATGGGTGCATAACTAGTTGGAAAACTGTTCCCAGAGAGTAGTTCTCAATGGTTCAGTCACGCTGGAAGGGCATAATGCATGGGGTCCTGCAGGAATCAGTTCTGGGTCCAATTCTGTTCAATATCTTCATCAATGATTTAGATAATGGCATAGAAAGTACACTTTTATAAAGTTTGCGGACAATACCAAGCTGGGAGGGGTTGCAAGTGCTTTGGAGGAGAGCATTATAATTCAAAATTATCTGGACAAACTGGAGAAATGGTCGGAAGTAAATAGGATGAAATTCAGTAAGGACAAATGCAAAGTACTTCATTTAGGAAGGAACAATAATTTCCCATTTTGTATGCGTGCAACTGACTGTCTAGGAAGAATACTGCGGAAAGGGATCTGGGTGTCCTAGTGGACCACAAGCTAAATATGAGGCAACAGTGTAGCAAAAAAAGCAAACATCATTCTGGGATGTATTAGCAGGAATGTTGTAAGCAAGACACGAGAAGTAATTCTTCTGCTCTACTCTGTGCTGATTAGGCCTCAACTGGAGTATCGTGTCCAGTTCTGGGTGCCACATTTCAGGAAAAGTGGACAAATTGGAAAAAGTCCAGAGAAGAGCAACAAAAATGATTCTAGGTCTAGAAAACATGACCTATGAGGGAAGATTGAAGAGCAAGTTAGACAAACACCTGTCAAGGACAGTCTAGATCGGGGTCTTAAACACGCGGCCCGTGGGGCTCTTGTGTGTGGCCTGCCAAGCTCCCCGCGGCCCCTCCCCGCACACACTCCGCTCCTCTGCCTACCGGTGGGATTGCCTCCTGACCCTGCGAGCCTCACACTGCTCTCTGAAGCAGCCGGCAGCATGCCCCTTTGGGCCGGGGGGAGGGGGAAGGAGGCAGAGGGCTCCGGCATTGCCTACTTCCAGGCATCGCCCCCCACAGCTCCCATTGGCTGGGAACAGGGAACCGTGGCCAATGGGAGCTTCGTGGGAGGTACCTGGAGGAGCAGCAAGAGCATGGTTCCAGCTGCTTCCTGGAACGAAGCAGCACGGAGCCGGGGGCCAAGGCAGGCAGGGAGCCTGACCTGGCCCCAGTGAGCGCCGCTGCCACCCCGGAGCCGCTCTAGGTAAGCGGCACCAGGCTGGAGCTCACATCCTGAACCGCTCCTGCACCCCCAAGTCCCTGCCCTGAGCCCCCTGCTGCATCCCATACCCCAGCTCCCTGCCCTGAGCCACCTGCTGCACTCTGCACCCTGACCCCCTGCCACACCCCCTTGTACCCCACACACCAACTCCCTGCCCTGAGCACCCTGCACACCTCCTGCACCTCAATTCCCTGCCCTCAGCCCCCACTGCACCTTGCACCCTTTCTGCACCCCCTGGAGGCAGCGTTGGGGTGGGGACTTCAGGGAAGGGATTGGGGTGGTGCAGGGAAGAGGTGGGGCAGGAGCGGGGCCTAATTGGAAGGGGTGGAGTGGGGGCGGGGCCAGAGTCAGTGGGGGGTGAGTGTCAGTGATGTGGCCCTCGGGCCAATGCACTAGTCCTCATGCGGCCCTTGGGGTCATCTGAGTTTGAGACCCCTGGTCTAGATCGGCGTGGACAAACTTTTTGGCCCGAGGGCCACATCAGGGAACAGAAATTGTATGGCGGGTGGTGTGGGCTCTGGGGTGGGGTTGGGGGTGAGAGGTTTGGGGTGCAGGAGGGTGCTCTGGGCTGGGATCGAGGGGTTTGAAGAGTGGGAAGGGGATAAGGGCTGGGGAAGGGGGTTGGGGTGTGGGGAAAGGCTCAGGGGGTGCAGGCTCTGAGCGGCGCTTACCTCAAGTGGCTCCCCGAAGCAGTGACATGTTCCTATGTGGAGGCGCGGCCAGGAATCTCTGCACGTTGCCCCATCCACAGGCACCACCCCTGCAGCTCCAATTGGTGCGTGTAGCAGCCGGAGTGGGGCCATGCCACAGCTTCCAGGAGCCGCATGGTGTGGCCCCCGACCCTGCGCCCCGGCTGGAGCGGGGCTGGGCCATGCGGCACTGCTCGCAGGCCAGCTTAAAACGGCTTGTGTGCCGGATCCTGCCCGTGGGCCATAGTTTGCCCACCCCTGGTCTAGATAATACTCACTCCTGTCATGAGTGCAGGGGACTGGACTAGATGACCTCTTGAGGTCCCTTCCACTCCTATGGGTCTATGACTGTATAGAGCGCCTAGGCACCTAACTTGGCTTTGTGGATCTCAGTGGTGTTCTTGTATCTTCTAGGCACCTAAAAGTTAGTCACCTTGACACTCAGCGTTGCATTACTTGAGTCCCTTTGTGCATCCCATCCCTTATGCCTACTGCAGTTCAGTATTTTGCCCGTATCAGTACCCTTTGTTTAAACTCTTAGCTAGTTTTCAATCCACATGACAGTATCATTTAAGATAATTTGAATTCTTTTTTCTGTTAAGATTTTTGTGAGAAACTGTATTACATGCTTTACTAAAATCAAGATATAGAACATCTTCTGCAGGCTCATCATCAGCTAATAATATAATTCTATCAAACATATTGATAGGACAAATTCACAGTGCATAACTTTATTCACGCTAAACTTCTTATGGTCCTAAGAGTCCCTCAAAAACATTTAATATATAATATAATTAAGATCAAGTGCTTAATAGGATTTTAAAAATGACTGAATATTTAGGGGAAGGATTGTCTTGTGGCTAAGGTACTGAAATGAGGTTTAGGAGATATGAGTGCAATTCCCAGCTCTGTCACAACTTCCTGTGTTACCTTGCTGAGCAAATCATTTAATATTTTTGTGCCTCAGTTCATAATATGTAAAATGGGGCTAATACTTCCATTCTCCTACTTTTTGTCTTGTGTATGTATATATTGTAAGCTCTTTGAGACAGAGACTGTCTGATAGTATGTAAACACATAGGCCCAGATCCACAGATATTTAGGCTTCTTAGGAGCATATAGTACAATTGCATCCCATTCTCAGTTGGTGTCACTAGGTGCTAATGTAATAAAAATAACTATATGGGTAATGAGACTGTCCAGAATTACATTGGATAGAATAACATTTTTTTTATACTTAAAAGTATAATGCTTCAGTGTCTAAGCTGATCTCTGACAGGGGTTAGGAAGAAACTTCTCTTATGGACAAGATTTTCCTTAACTGTCTATTGTAGGGTTTCTTGCACCTTCTTCTTAAGCATCTGATGCTGGCTACAGTCAAAGACGTGATACTGTACTAGAAGGACCCCACTAGTTTGATCCAGTGTGACAGTTCTTGTGTGACAAAAGTATTGCCCCTTTTTATAGATAAATCTAGCAAGATTTATTCTTTACATCCCTCAATCCTAACAGTGTTTTTTATTGATCCTGGTCTCTTTACCCTTTAGATGTTTAATGATTTATTTTTTCTGTTAATACTTTCTAAGAACATTCTCTTCCCCCGGCCCTAACTGAATCTAGGGACTGAAAGGAAGTTGGTGTGGGTGATATAACTGGTGGATCCATCTATCCTTTTTACCTAGGCCTACGGAATTGTTTGGAAAGCAATTGATCGCAGGACAGGAGAAATAGTTGCTGTCAAGAAGATCTTTGATGCTTTTAGGAACAGAACAGATGCTCAGGTAAAGAACTGTTTTACCAATGTATTCTGAAAGACATGCATGGTGAGTACAGGGGTACTTCAAAGAGTCACACATTGACCTAGATGGGTAGATCTCTGGAACTTGTTGCCACAAGGTATTAAGGACAAGAGCATAGTAAGTGATTTGACATTTATATGGGTAATAAGAATTTCACCCTCTATAGCTTACACTAGTTAGGATAAAAATGTATAAGAGGTAGCCAAACCTCATGTGTCATGATGTAACTAACCACTGACTGGCTGATGTTAAGAAGAACCTTCTTCTATAGCCATGTAAATATTTTCATGTTACCAAGCAATTAGATTTTTCCTAGTCTGACCCCCACACATGACACTCCACTCCTTAATAAATGGAGTTTAACCATCGTACTGGGCAGTCACTTCCTCTTCCATCTATGATCTTATTGCTGTGACAGTAAATATTTTTGTTTATTTCTAGAGAACATTCCGGGAAATTATGTTCCTGCAGGTAAGTAACATGTCTTCTCCCCTCTGATGTATCCTTTAGCTCTCCTTTGTATCTCTTCCAGCCAGCATCCGCTTCTTTCCTTCTCATCCTTTGGTTGTAGTGCAGTGGCTACTGTCACCACCTCTTGTCATGTCTCAATCATTCTTTTCTGTGTTTGTCTCAGCAGTAGCAAGCAGTCTTTCCATGACTAGTTAAAAAAAAAAAAAAAAATCTGGTGGTGTTCCTCCCAGAGTGTCTGTCTGACTTGTCTGTGGCTTCACTACTCTTTTATATTCTTAACTACACTCCTGTCATTGTTTCTGATCTATAATCAGTCTCACTCCACCTGCCTCCTTTCTTCCCTTTTTGAAATGATGTATCCTGCACATGGCCAATCCTTGGTTTTAGCTCTTGTGCATTTCATTAGATGCTCTGGTAGGAAGGTAATGCTGTCAGGTTTGGAAGTCCTTGTCTGGGGAAAGAAGGCATGTGGTGCTCAAGACTAGAGGCCCTGGTTTGGTAGGGAAGAAGGTGAAAGATGTTCCTTACTTGAACTGTGAGGGAGAAAGCTTGATCACTTGAAATAACCAAAACTTGACAGAATCCTGTAAAATGTATTGTAAGGAGCAGTTCTAGACATAGATTTGAAGGTCAGAAGGGACCATTGTGATAATCTATTCTCACCTCCTGTATTATACAGGCCACAGAACCTCCCCAAAATAATTCCTAGAACATATCTTTTAGTAAAACATTTCAACTTGATTTAAAAATGGTCAGTGATGGACCCTCCACCACAACCCATGGTAAACTGTTCCAATGGTTAATTACCCTGACTGTCAAAAATTTATCCCTTATTTCCAGTCTGAACTTGTCTACTTTCAGCTTCCAGTCACTGGATCATATTATCTTTTTTCTGCCAGATTGAAGAGTCCACTATTAAATATTTTGTTCCCCCTGAAGGGGCTTACAGACTGTAATCAAGTTCACCCCTTATCCTTCTCTTTGTTAGACTCAGAGTTCAGTCAATTTAGCTTACCCCACTATAGGGCATGTTTTCTAATCCTTTCATCATTCTCGTGACACACTAGCATAATAAATCATACAATAAATACAATTAAATTGTATTAAAATCAATTCCATAAGAACTCAGCCAGCCACCTAGCTACTGCCTTCATTACTTATGAAGCATACCTTCTCCAGAGATACTATCAAACAGAACTGATATTATTATTTGGCAGATGATTTTATCTTTTGTATATGGCATTGCTGCGACTGATGCTGCAATACTGTATCAGTTCTGGTGTCCACCTTTGAAAAAGGATATATAAAATTTGAGAGGGAGCAGAGAAGAGCCAAAAAATTACTTACAGTGTGAGAGTTAAGAAGCTCGATCTGTTTTTTTTATAAAAAGAAAACTTGATTACAGTGTAAAAGTACCTTCACTGGGAGAAAATAGTAGGAATTAAGAGGTTCCTTAATCTAGCAGAGAAAGACCTAACTTCCAGCCATTGGCTCTTGTTAAGCCAGACAAATCCAAATTAGAAATAAGGCACACACATTTAATAGTGAGAGTGATTAACCATTGGAAGAAACTCCCAAAGGAAGTGGTGTATTCTTCATCTGGTGAAGTCCAAATCAATTCTAGATACCTTTCTGAAAGATATACTTTAGTCAAACACAAGGTTTGGGACTCAATACAGGAGTAACTTGATGAGATTCTATGGCCTATGTTATACAGGCGGTCAGACTAGATCAGGGGTAGGCAACCTATGGCAAACGTGCCAAAGGCAGCATGCGAGCTGATTTTCAGTGGCACTCACGCTGCCTGGGTCCTGGCCACTGGTCCGTGAGGGCTCTGCATTTTAATTTAATCTTTAAATGAAGCTTCTTAAACAGTTTAAAAACCTTCTTTACTTCACATACAACAATAGTTTAGTTTATATATTATAGACTTATAGAAAGAGACCTTCTAAAAACGTTAAAATGTATTACTGGCATGCAAAACCTTAAATTAGAGTGAATAAAATGAAGACTCGGCACACCACTTCTGAAAGGTTGCCGACTCCTGGACTAGATAGTGTAATGATTCCTTCTGGCCTTAAAAATCTATGAACCTCTAAAACTAATTATAGATGTAAGTAGTGACCCCCTATATTAAAGTTGCTTAATTCTTCCTTTGATAACCCCTTATTTGCAGTTGCTTATATCTTTGCTAAATTTAAACTATTTGGATTGCAGTTTTCCATGCTTGGGCTCTGCCTCAGGTTGGATTTTTAAATTTTTTTTTAGTACAAATGATGCAGCCATTTTTAAGACTAAGTTTGTGGGGGGGAATAGGAAGATTTTTTTCCCAGCATAAGCCACTTTCTCTGACCAGTTTTTGGTGGTGCTAATGTTACAGAATTTGGAAGATGTATAATGAATGAGTCAGAGGACTGTTGGAAGAGAAAGGATGGTCTCGTAGTTAAGGAAGGCAGTTGATTGTGCCTCATGAAAACTGAATTCTGCCCTGGTTCTGCCTCAGACTTCCTATGTGATGGTGGGCAAGTCATTTAAACCAAAACTTTCACTACCACTGCTATTCTGGGTGGTCAGTTTGAAACGCCTATGGCCTAATTTTCACAAGTGCAGCACACTTTTTTGGAATGCAGTTAAAGGCAATGGGTACCTCAGTGGCTCAGCACTTCTGAAAAATCAGGCCCTAGTTGTCTTCAGTAAGGCATCCAGTCATTGAGGAACCCAAAATTAGTGGTTACCTCTGAAAATGTTGGCCTTAACCTTGGAATGCCTCAGTTCAATATCAGTAAAACAGGAATAATAGTATCACTCACTTCATAGGGATGTTGTACAGATAAATTCACTGATGTTTCTGAGGCACTCGTACTATAATGATGAGCACTATAGAAAAGAAAATTAGTAGTTCTGTCTTCATTGCAGAGTTTGGGTTGTGAGCAGTAAATAAAGAATGGGGCCATATATTGAATAATCAGGACAAACGAGACTAATGCAAACCCTTAACAGTGACATCAGTAGTGTTATGGCAAATTAATTTCACAAATTCATGGAAAGTATGACAGTGAGCCATGCTGATGTGTTTATATAGTTGATAACTCTTTCCATTAGAGTGTGAATTTAATGAAATTGGAGTGTGAATTGCTTTTGGGTATCTTGTGGAACTGAAAGCCTTGTGGAGCATTGTACTGTATTATCCACAGTGTTGTAGACAGTATGAAGATGGAAGGGAATGCACAAGTCATTCCATTTAATCTTAAATGCATGGAAATAAGTTTTTGGGTGGATGTGGTGTCCTGCTTCAACTTTAACTGTCACTAAACATAGTTTGTGTGTGCTAATAATGATGATGGTAATGCTTAACATTAATATATGTTTCACCATTATTATCACACTTCTATAATCAGAATAGTTCTTTGCTTTAAGTACTAAGTGTGTGGATTAATGTGGATATTCAGGTTTTGCAGTTATTTTGGTAATGCTTTTTGGTACTAAAGTGTGGGGAGGAGTAATCTGAGAGCCAAGGGGGAGGGTTTGTAGCTTTAGTGGCAGCTCATACTACAGAGCAAACTAGGCTTATTATTTATTCTCTAAGAAAAAGTGTCTATTTTAGTAGAGCACAATGAAGGGAATAACCTCCTGGTCTTTATTTTGGAGTGTAATCTTACGTATAACAAGTTATTATCTCCCACCACTGGATTTGTAAGTGAAGTCACTTGACTCAGACAAGTGGGTCTTATTTCCCTGCAGGAATTTGGAGAACATCCGAATATCATCAAGCTGCTTAATGTCATCCGAGCTCAGAATGACAGGGATATTTACCTGGTTTTTGAATCTATGGGTGAGGCCCACCACTGCTTCAGCTATTTACATTCTTTTTCTCTAAAGAGTGAATTTCATTCACTGCCTTGAAAGTAGCAAAATAGAAAGATTCATGTAATGAGATAAACGTGAATGTTGGTATAGGTAGATGGCGGAGTGAACCAGTGAATGTGGTGAAATTAGTGGGGAAGCAATTGCATAGGAATTGATTTGGAAGTGGGGCAATGGGAGGCAGATTGGGAGGGATGAAGTGATATAGAAAGGAATTGAATGGGTGTCTAGGTGCAATTTTGGGGTAATGAGGAGATAGTGGGACAGTAAAACAATTTAACAAGAGAAATGAATGGGTGACTATAGATCAAAGGAGGAAATGTTGAATGGGTGGATGTAATGTAGGATGTGAGTGGAACAATAAGTTCAACTGTAACTTTTCAGTTACTGTCTAGTCTTTGCTGTCAGTGAAGTATTTTTCCCTGCGGTAAATGAAGTTCAGGAAATAGGGCTAGAGCAGATACAACTTTTTCAACTGCTGTCTTGCTGAGCTTCTGTTTTTAAAAATGAGCTAGAGAGCTTAGAGTTCCGAGAATAGACTTGACGCCCTAGCTTTGGGTTCCTTTCACTCCCAAACAGTAATTCTCTAATGTTCTATGTTACAGAGACAGATTTACATGCTGTGATCAAGAAGGGTAATTTGCTGAAAGACATCCACAAGTGTTACATCCTCTACCAACTCCTGAAGGCCACCAAATTTATCCACTCAGGGAATGTCATTCACCGGGACCAGAAGGTACACTTGCACTAGTCCTTACCTAAATGGAAAGATTTGTCCTCCGTTCAAGACTGGAGTGAAATGATGGGGGGGGGGGGGCAGAGTTGAAGAGAGTGAAGAGAAGATTCTATGGTCTCTATCACATGACCTACTAGAGGTCACGTATACCTTGTGTGTCAGTTTCCTCCTAAAAGCACTCGGTCCCTGGCAGGAGGAAGTGCACCCTGATATGGGTTTTTTATTTCCTCCCTCTTCACCCTATACAGAGAATAAAGATATTTTTATAAATGTTTGTGTTCAACTACAGCCCTCAAATATCCTGCTGGATGCAGACTGCTTTGTTAAGCTTTGCGATTTTGGACTGGCTCGCTCCCTGTGTCAGATCCATGAAGACCAAGGCAGCCCTGCACTGACAGAGTATGTGGCAACACGCTGGTACCGAGCCCCTGAGATCCTGCTTTCCTCTCATAGGTAATTGTTTCCCATTCTTTCAATCTGCCCAATGTCTCTGAGATGGGCTATTTTGAGATGGTTTGGGAACCCAATTTTGGTTTTATTATACACCCTTGAAACACTGTCAAGAAAACTTAACAGTTGAGGTAAAAATCTTATAGTCCACACTTACCACAAACACCAACACATGCAATCTCCTGTCCCCAGTTCTCTTCACACACCTGAACTCCTCTCTCTACACTGGTTTCTTGCACACCAGACAGCCCTGCATTCCCCTGCTACTCAGCCCCCACCATTCGCTTGACTTTCACCCAGTTCTTCTTCACATATACCAAATTAATCTTTTCTCTTCCTACCTTTACAAAATTTTGGGAAATGCCTCAGCCCTTCTTTTCAAGTCTGGCCTTAAGTGTTCCCCAATGGCAAGCTTTTCCCCTTATCTCCTGGCTACTCCATTTGAAAAACTACTTCCCTAGTCCATGTGGAGGGGCTCTGGGGGGCTTTACTCTGTCAGTTCTCTTGGTCAAGGAGAAGCCACTGGAGCTGATAAGACTTCTTTTTTTTTTTTTTTTTTTTTTTTTTTTTTTAATTCCACCCAGGATGTCATCTGTTCCCTTCACTAGGCCTAGGATTGCTGGAGCTGGGTGAAAGCTTATTTTCACCACTAGACACTGGCTGTATGGCAGGAGACCTTTGAGCCTATGCTCAGCCAATTTTAAGTGAGGAGGAAACAAGCCTAGCCCAAAGAGGGGGGAGCCTAGAGGAGCTGCCGATCTTCATGCCCATTCGTGCGCCATCACAATTTAACTAGGGCTATTTATAGTTATTCTTCCACTTGCTTTGCTACTGAAGGAAGGCAGAGTAATTGGAGTTCCTGTTGCATGATGTGATGCTTTTGCGCACACAGTCGAACATTAGAGCAGCATTTCTTTGTAAACGCATGTCTAATATGCTGCTCAATTTAAGTATCACACTGCATGGTGATGGACTCAGTACAAAAACCTAGATAGATAAGATTTCACTCTTCAGGCTCTCAATTAGCTATTTTTGCTTCCAGGGTTTCTCCTTTCCACTAAGGTTCAGTGTGTTATTAGCTGCACATCCTAAGGATTCTAGGACTGGAAGGGACCTCAAGAGGTCATAGAGTCCGGTCCACTGCCCTCATGGCAGGACCAAATACTGTCTAGACCATCCCTGACAGACATTTATCTAACCTACTCTTAAATATCTCCAGAGATGGAGATTCCACAACCTCCCTAGGCAATTTTTATTCCAGTGTTTAACCACCCTGACAGTTAGGAACTTTTTCCTAATGTCCAACCTAGACCTCCCTTGCTGCAGTTTAAGCCCATTGCTGCTTGTTCTATCCTTAGAGGCTAAGGTGAACAAGTTTTCTCCCTCCTCCTTATGACACCCTTTTAGATAGAGGGGTCAGGATACCTGAAAACTGCTGTCTTCTCTTTTTTTTTATTTTTTATTTTTTATTTTATCGATAAGAATATCATGCGAGACCGTGTCAAATGCCTTACTAAAGTCTAGGTATACCACATCCACTGCTTCTCCATTATCCTATCAAAGAAAGCTATCAAATTGGTTTGACATGATTTGTTCTTTACAAATCCATGTTGGCTGTTCCCTATCACCTTAGCACCTTCCAAGTGTTTGCAGATGATTTCCTTAATTACTTGCTCCATTATCTTCCCTGGCACAGAAGTTAAACTAACTGGTCTGTAGTTTCCTGGGTTGTTTTTATTTCCCTTTTTATAGATGGGCACTATATTTGCCCTTTTCCAGTCTTCTGGAATCTCTCCCGTCTCCCATGATTTTCCAAAGATAATAGCTAGAGGCTCACATACCTCCTCTATTAGCTCCTTGAGTATTCTAGAATGCATTTCATCAGGCCCTGGTGTCTTGCAAGCATCTAACTTTTCTAAGTGATTTTTAACTTTTGTTCTTTTTTTATTTTATCTGCTAAACCCACCCCCTTCCCATTAGCATTCACTGTTAGGCATTCTTCAGACTTCTCGGTGAAGACCGAAACAAAAGTCATTAAGCATCTCTGCCATTTCCAAGTTTCCTGTTGCTGTTTTCTCCCTCCTCACTGAGCAGTGGGCCTACCCTGTCCTTGGTATTCCTCTTGACTTTATCAGTACATTTAAAAACTTCTTGTTTCCCTTTATTCCTGTAGCTAGTTTGAGCTCATTTTTTGCCTTTGCCTTTCTAATCTTGCCCCTGCATTCCTATGTTGTTTGCCTATATTCATTCTTTGTAATCTGTCCTAGTTTCCATTTTTTATGACTCCTTTTTATTTTTTAGATCATGCAAGATCTCGTGATTAAGCCAAGCTGGTCTTTTGCCACATTTTCTCTTTCCTACCCAGCGGAATAGCTTGCTTTTGGGCCCTTAATAGTGTCCCTTTGAAAAACTGCCAACTCTCCTCAGTTGTTTTTCCACTCAGTCTTGATTCCCATGGGACCTTACCTATCAGCTCTCTAAGCTTACCAAAATCCGCCTTTCTGAAATCCATTGTCTCTATTTTGCTGTACTCTCTTCTACCCTTCCTTAGGAATTGCAAACTCTATGATTTCATGATGACTTTCACCCAAGCTGCCTTCTACTTTCAAATTAGAAAGTAGGTCTGTCTCAGCTTACAGACAACCCCCCCCTCCCCCCAACCTAAAGCAAATACTCACCAGCAACCCCACATCACTGAACAAAACCACTGACCCAGGAACCTATCCTTGTAACAAAGCCCGATGCCAACTCTGTCCACATATCTATTCAAGTGACATCCTCATAGGACCTAATCACATCAGCCATACCATCAGGGGCTCGTTCATCTGCACATCTACCAATGTGATATATACCATCATGTGCCAGCAATGCCCCTCTGCCATGTACATTGGCCAAACCAGACAGTCTCTACGCAAAAGAATTAATGGATACAAATCGGACATCAGGAATCATAATACTCAAACCAGTGGGAGAACACTTTAACCTGTCTGGTCATTCAATGACAGACCTGTGGGTGGCTATTTTACAACAGAAAAACTTCAAAAACAGACTCCAATGAGAGACTGCTGAGCTAGAATTGATATGCAAACTAGATACAATCAACTTAGGATTGAATAAGGACTGGGAATGGCTGAGCCATTACAAACATTGAATCTATCTCCCCTTGTAAGTATTCTCTCACTTCTTAGCCCAGTACAGACAGTTTGATATCTTGATTATCACTTCAAAAGTGTGTGGTTTGTTTTTTTGTTTGTTTGTTTGTTTGTTTGTTTTCCCCCCCCTCTTACTTGATTGGCCTCTCAGAGTTGGTAAGACAACTCCCACCTGTTCATGGTGTGTGTGTGTCCTCAATATATGTTCCATTCTATATGTATCCGAAGAAGTGGGCTGTAGCCCACAAAAGCTTGTGCTCTAATAAATTTGTTAGTCTCTAAGGTGCCACAAGTACTCCTGATCTTATTTGGGGGCTTATGTTCAGTTAATTATCCACTATGACACCCAAGTCCTTTTTCAGAGTCTGCTTCCCATGATGGAGTCCCTCATCTTGTACATCTTGTTCCTAGATATATACATTTACACTTGGCCATATTAAAATGCAAATGGTTTGCTTGCACTCTGCTTGCAAAGCGAACTGGATCAATTGGTGTCAGTGACCTATGTATATAATTTAAAATTGCACTAAACATACCACCAACCCATGTGGGTGCCCAAAACTTGATATGCTGTCATTCATAATAATACTTCAGCTTGCAGGACCGAAGCAATCTTTTAATCTGTGTGGAGGCATGCTATCCCTGCCAATTTGAATTAATTATTGCAGTTAAATTTCATGAGACATAGTATCAAATATTGTATTAAAATCTAAAACTATCACATCCACTGCATTCCCTTTATCTGCTAGTTTTTTTTTTTTTTTTTTTAATTATAGCAACAACCTAAAAAGGCTATTGTATTTGTCTAGAAAGATTTGTTTAGCCGCTCTTCAAGTGGTTCTCTCTTTTAATATTTGGTTTATTTTTTATTAAGGATAGAAGTTAAATGTTAGCCTTGCTCTTCTGTTGTCTTCACTATGCAAAAGTTAGTAGTTTAAATAATTAATCATGTATATTGGGTTAAGGAGTATGAATGTTGACAAACTCTTTTATATCATTCTCCCCATTGTTTCCCATTCAGTCTGCTTAAGTAATTTTAACTGATTTCTGGATATTTAAGATCCCAAGAAATTTTGTCATTGACCCCCACCCTGTCAGTTCCCAGAAATCAGCTTGTCTCGGTTTTTTTTTTGGTTTTTTTAGTCATAAGAGTACACCAGATTTTTATTCTCTAATGACTATCGTCACCTTTTTAATTGTGTAATGAACTTCCTCTGACTGCTTATTTCAAATAGGCCTTCACAAGAAATCCCTCTGATTGCTACCTCCATATTTTCTTTGACTTCCCTTATAGCAACAACCCATCAGCACAGCATCTCCTGTGGGGCAATTAGACACGTTTGACCATCCTGCAAGGAAAACAGAAATAGAAGAGGGTCTCGGGGTTACAGAAGCATATTGTCAGTGTTACAAAAGCATATTGGCGTGTCCTGATAAGTCTCTTCTTTCTTGCAGCTACACAAAGGGCGTGGACATGTGGAGTATTGGCTGTATTCTCGGGGAGATGCTGCTTGGAAAACCTCTTTTTCCTGGAACATCCACAGTGAATCAGATAGAGCAGATCTTGAGTGTCATTCCTGCCCCATCCCAGGAAGGTGAGACTTTTCCATGAAGGGAGGTATTATCAGCCCAATTGCATACGAGAATGCCAATTATGAGCGATTCTTGCTCTCTCCAGGAACTTAGACTGAGTGGTGGAATGTTGGGGACAGTGTGGAAAATAAAACCTTAGGTGATGTGATACATCAGGGCCAGGGAGCAGTGGGAGAGGGGAGGTGGGTGTGTGTGTGTGGGTGTATATATATAAAGCCTTAAGCTAATTAAAGCATAGTTCCCTGTAAACTAGGAAGGTTAATTGGAACACCTGTAGTAAAGTAAGTTCCTGTCAGGAACCTAATAATAACAAACACAAAAAAAAACCCTGCTTCAGGCAGACAGGGTGGTGTGAGGAAGGAGAGAGGACTGTTAACCATGGGCACTACATTAACCTTTTTCCAGTCATCCAGGACCTCTCCCGATCACCATGAGTTTTCAAAGATAATGAAATGCAAATAATGCATTATTTGCAATAATGCAATCGCATCCGCCAACTGCTTTAGCACCCTCGGATGCAGTGCATCTGGCCCTATGGACTTGTGCTCGTCCAGCTTTTCTAAATAGTTCTGAACCACTTCTTTCTCCACAGAGGGCTGGTCACCTCCACCCCATACTGTGCTGCCCAGTGCAGTAGTCTGGGAGCTGACCTTGTTCGTGAAGACAGAGGCAAAAAAAGCATTGAGTACATTAGCTTTTTCCACATCCTCTGTCACTAGGTTGCCTCCCCCATTCAATAAGGGTCCCACACTTTCCTTGACCACCTTCTTGTCACATGGGCCACAGCTGAGTGCTGATTGGGCTGCAAGTGGTCCACAGGTGAGAACCACTGATCTAGGCTGACTGTTTGCATAACACAGGTTATAGAATTTCACCCAAGAATTCTTGCATCAAGCCCATATGTTGTGGTTGAGCTAGCGCATGGTTTTCTAGAGAGAGAGAGCCAGTGTTGATTTAAAGATTTCCAAGTGATGAAGACCTGAGTACATCTTTTGGCAAATTGTTCCAGTGGTTAATTACACTCACTGGGGCTTGTCTATATGAACAGTTAGTAAATTTACAGCACAATAGTGTGCCATGCATTAAATGGCTGTGTGGATCCTGCTACAACACATTTAGTTCCATGGTGCACTTTGATTTATTTCACTTTGAAATGGGAGTAGATCAAAGTGGACTATGGAACTTTTAGTGCACAGCAGTTGGGTTCATATAGCAAGTTAGCACACTAGCCTGACGAGCACTATAGACTTACACCCCAGCTTGCCATGCACTAACTGTTCATATAGACAAGCCCACTGTTAGAAATCGGCACCTTATTTCTAGTCTGAATTAATCTAGCTTTAGTTTGCCATATTATTGTGTCTTTAATCTAGCAGACAAAAAGTCCTCTACTATCAGAAATATTCTCCTCCATGCAGAAATTCCAGGATTATAAACCCTGCTCTTTCACTTACTATCTCTAAAGCACCTGCTATGATGTACAAGAATCACACTCTCTCTCTCTCTTTTTCAATTTGCCATCTGTTAAATGGGACTCTTACTTATAATACCTCATAAGGTGCTGTGAGGCTACATTCATTAATGTACGTAAAGCAATTGAGATTCTCTCTTGGAAAGCATTCGAGATGGGTAAAATATTATTGAATCTTCTCTACCAAAATTAACTCCTTAGGTTCGAATTCAAGATTTCGAGTCACAAACTGCATGGCTCTGGGAGTCCTGCCCAGGGTGTTCACTAAATCTGTTTTCTGTTGCAGATATTTTAGCTATCCATTCAGACTACAGAGCCTCTGTTATTAACCGCATAAGCTCCAGGTAAGCCTTTTCCATTGTGTCACTAGCAGAAACCAACAGACGTTGATATAATGTGGGGGAAAGCTCAGCAACCAGCTGGGCAGGGATCTCTCTACACTCACTTATTCATCCTCAAGGCAGTGACATTGGATAGAAACAATAACTGAAATAAAAACTAGTGACCGATCATTCAGGACTAATATTAAAGTTGACCCGACAAGCTTTTTACTTGCCATGGCCCAAATTCCAGGCTTTTATGTTGTGATGTTGTCAAAAGTAGAACATTCCCTTGTATTCTTTGTGCCGGTTATGCTCTTGAGATTATGAAGTTGAGGATTGCTGGTTCTCTCTAATATGTTTTTAATTTCAAATTTATGAAAAGTTTCTTTATGTATTTTTATTAGAAGGCTGATTTTTGTTAGCGAGAGCCCACATTAAAAAGAATTCTGTATAGCTTAAGACAGAGGATTCAGGACTCCACCCTTGTAGTAAGCAAAATTCCACTTTTATTATTATTTACTAAAAACAAGCAATAAAAATGCAGGTCACATTACAACACCACCATGCACTTCTTTAGCTCACACATTGCACTGTAAAACCAACTAAAGTTCACATTATGGGGAGTTTTACCTTTATTCAATTTGCTGCATTCATTATTTTAGTTACAGGAACAGATTTAACTTAGGCAAAAGTTTATTATTGTATTTGTTTTAAGAAAGATGTTAAAACTTAAGTTATTTACTAGAAATTCTTTTCAAACTGCAGGGGTTTTCAGATGATAACTTCGTATATGTTACATCGGGGTAGGCAACCTATGGCACGCATGCCGCTTTTCAGTGGCACCCACACTGCTCGGGTCCTGGCCACTGGTCCAGGGGGCTCTGCATTGTAATTTAATTTTAAATGAAGCTCCTTAAACATTTTAAAAACCTTATTTACTTTGCATACAACAATAGTTTAGTTATATTATAGACTTATAGAAAGAGACCTTCTAAAAAAGTTAAAATGTATTACTGGCATGTGAAACCTTAAATTAGAGTGAATAAATAAAGACTCAGCACACCACTTCTGAAAGGTTGCCGACCCCTGTGTTACATGATTTTTAGCCAGTTTTAAGGTGGACTATCTTAGGGTACGTCTATACTACCCACCGGCTTGGGCAAATAGCGTAGCTGAAGTTGCGTATCTTGGTTCCAACCACCCCGTTAGTGTACCCAGGCCTTAGATGTTGTTCCAATTAAGCTTTTAATACTAGTGTGGAGTAATGCTTAATTTCTGTCTGGGTGTAGATCCAGTTACAATTCCTTAGTTTGGCTTGACACAGTTCGTCTCCCATGGACTAGTTTTGGGTACTAGGTGCATGGCTAGTCTCCTTTTGATTCAGTTCTCTGCAGGAACTGGTGGACATCTTTGTATGTCCTAAACAGTCCTCTTTTAGGTGTAGATGTTCTTTGTTCTGGGGGTAATTCTGCCTCTCACTAAAATATTGAGTTGTCAGACCTCAGCTTCTGCTGAACAATGTCTCAGAAGAACTTTAAACTTCCATCCTGGCACTTTCCCTGAATATTCTTTGTAACTACATACTGGCTAGTCTAGTAGCTAGCTTTAAACCTGTTAATCTTAACCTCATGTTTACATTCCGCTTTCCTTCTCTTTCTCCTTTTTGTAAGACAGGTGCAAATGGCTTCCTCTTATTTAAGACTATTTTGGTTATACCTTTTTATAGGATGAGTTGATACACTATTTTTGTTAGAATTAAACAGTGTTTAGTTTTATCTGACAAAGCTAAAATTATACTTTTTTTAACTTTATTTGTTTCTACACTTTTTTCCTCAACACTATGTATTTGTATCAACCTATCATATGCTAATTGTAGTCACTTGTTCTAGATTAAGTATCACCTCCTTGGTCTTTAGGCTTTTCCCCTTCTGTTCACAGCCCTTTATGACACCTTCATGGGAGAGGACATCTGTCCTTGCCCTTCATGACTGATTCTTTGGGTGGGGGTTGAAGCTTCAGAAACTCCTTAACATGACAAGTGCTGCTGAATAATTAGGGGGTGTGATGGGTTGTCACTCCTGGGGTGTAGTCTAGGAGCTGTGGCCACCGCTGGGCCCCTCTAACTACTCAGTTGGGTTGGCCCTGCTCACCCTGGTTGGGGACCCAGCCAGCCTAACCCAGGCCCTGTTATCACCCAACATGACAGCAGGTGGTGCCACATACCCAAATTGAACTACCTGAGAGAGCAGCTTCACCAAAGCCACTCAAATACATGCAGCAGACAATTTCCCAGCTTTCCAGACTCTTTTCTTCTCTCGCCCACCCCACACACACACTGGAGCATAAACCCAAAATTATACCATCTTATGCTGCACAGGAAACTGTTCAGTGTAAGCTCCTAACATTTGCCCCTTCCCCTAATGTGGAGAGGAACATGCAACAGCCTTTGCCCTTTGAACTAAGATTCCCATACGCTTCACTCCACCTCACTGGCTTAGATAAAGCAAAAAGAAGTGTATTAACTACACAAGATAGATCATAAGTGATAGCAAACAGATTACTTAGCAAATAAACAAAAACACAAACTAAGCTTAATATAATAAATAGAATGAATATGAATAGCAGATTCTCACCCTAAGAGATGATACAAGCAGGCTCCAGCTTCTTAAGGGGAAGCTGCACTTGCTCTACAGCTTGGAATCCCCAGGTGTCTCATTCATAGGCTAGAAATCTCTTTAGCCTGGGTCCAGCACTTCCTCCAGTTCAGTCTTTGTTCCTCAGGTGTTTCCAGGAGTCTTCTTGTGTGGGGAGTGAAGAACACCAGATGACGTCACTGTGATGGGTTCAGTTACAGACACCCCCTTGGGACTGTTACTTGATGTGCTGAAATTACCACTGAGCCCATTTTCCACTGCCAGCTTGGGACTCCAGAACCCTGTCTTGTTGACCCAGACACACTAGGTTTGCTGTAACACAGAGCCAGGTCTGGTCCACGCCCCTAGAGCTGCAGACTTTAATCAAAACTGCTCAGCAAGTCACTTATCTCTAGCACACAGACACCCAGCTCCCAATGGGATCCAAACCACAAATAAATCCGTTTTACTCTGTATAAAGCTTGCACAGGGTAAACTCATAAATTGTACGACCTCTCTAACACTAATAGAGAGAGATGCACAGCTGTTTGCTCCCCTAGGTATTAATCATTTATCCTGGGTTAATTAATAAACAAAAGTGATTTTATTAAGAATAAAAAGTAGGATTTAAGTGGTTTCAAATAATAACAGAACAAAGTAAGTTACCAAGCAAAATAAAACAAAACATGCAAGTCTAAGCCTAATATATTTAAGAAATTGAATACAGGTAAATCTCACCCTCAAAGATTGTTCGAATAAGCTTCTTTCACAGACTAGACTTCTTCCTAGTCTGGGCCTAAATCCCTTCCCCTGGTACAGTTTCTTGTTAGTTCCAGCTCAGGTGGCAACTTGGGGATTTCTCATGACTGGCAGCTCCCTTTGTTTTATTTTGCCCCCTTTTATATCTTTGGCACAAGGCAGGAATCCTCTCTCTGGGTTCCCACCCTTTCTTCTAAATGGAAAAGCACCAAGTTTAAGAGGGATTCTAGTATCATGTGACATGTTCTGTGAGACTTCATTACTCACTGGCTGGCACCCATGTATACAGGAAGGCTTACAAGTAAGCAGAGCCATTTACAACCAATTGTCCTAGTTAATGGGAGCCATCAAGCTTCCAAGCCACTATTAATGGCCTACACTTTGCATAGTTACAATAGGACTTCAGAGTAATACGTTGTATTTCTAGCTTCAGATACAAGCATGATACATTCATACAAATAGGAAGAACACACTCAGTAGATTATAAGCTTTGTAATGATACCTTTTGCATAAAGCATATTCCAGTTACATTATATTTATGCTCATAAGCATATTTCCATAAACATATGGAGTGCAAAGTTAGAGTCACGCCCTGCATTATATAGCTTTTGCATATGGTGGGAACCCTTTGTTTCAAAGCTTGATTCCCAGACCAGTCTGTGGAAAAATACTGACATCCCAAGATGGAGTCCAGCATCATGTGGTCTGACCACGTGTCCTTGTAGGTCATAGCAGCCTTTACTCACAGGGTTGTTTGGAGTGTTCTCAAGAAGGCTCATCACCAGATGGGAGATAAGCTTCTTCTAAGGCCTATTGGTTTTTTTTTTTTTTTAAATGGCCCATTGCCCTGAATAGACCCTTCCCTACCCACTATCTAGACTGAAAGCATCTTGTCTAGTGGGCGTTACCCAGGTGTAACTACATTTGAAATATAGATACATAGTCAGTCAATATTCATAACTTCAGATAAATGATTTATGCATATAAATAGGATAATCATATTCAGCAAATCATAACTTTTCCAATGACACCTCACATGACTTATCTTGCATAAAATACATCATAATTATGTCATTATAATATCACTATGAAGAATATGGGATGCACTGCCAAAGTGGGTATTTAGGGTCCCACAAGGGCTGAGCTGTTAATAAAATCCTTGCTTAGTGATGCAACATTAAACATGTTTTGCAGTTTGTGTCAAGTTATTGCTGGTTTACTCCAGTTGTAACAGCCACCATTGAAAACATTTAAACAGCTTGTTAAACTTTTTTCCCCTCTCTTTTCCTGTGTGTTTAAGCATTTAAAACTTAAAGAATTAAGTAAGGCTTTTATTTAAAGAATTTTCCTTATTCCCTTTCCCGTTTGCTGTATATGGGATGTGTTTGATCACAGAACCCTCCTTGGGACTGTCCCCTGATGTACTGAGACTACCTCTGAGCCCATTTTCTTTGCCAGTGTGGGCCTCCAGAACCCTGCCTTGTTGAGCCAGACACGCCAGTCGACTCCAACACAGACCCAGGGTCTGAACCACACGCCCCAAAGCTGCAGACTTAACTGAAAACAGCTTAAGAAGTGCTCATCTCTAGCACCCAGAGACCCAGCTCCTAATAGGAGCTAAATCCTAAATAAATCAGTTTTTCTCTGTATAAAGCTTATACAGGGTAATAAATTGTTCGCCCTCTATAACTGATAGAGAAAGAGATGCAGAGCTGTTTGCTCCTCCAGATATTAATTAATTTGGGTCAATTTAATAAGCAAAAGTGATTATATTAAATTAGGATTTAAGTGGTTCCAAGCAATAACAGACAGAGCAAAGTAAGATACCGATCAAAATAAAACAAAACACGCAAGTCTAAGCCTAACACATTAAGAAACTGATTATAGATGAAATCTCACCCCCTGGAATGTTCCAATAAGCTTCTTTCACAGACTGGACTCTTTCCTAGTTTGGGGCCAGCAATCATTCACACCTACATAGTTACTGTCCTTTGTTCCAGTTTCTTTCAGGCATCTCTTGGGGGTGGAAAGGCCATCTCTTGAGCCAGCTGAAGACAAAATGGAGAGGCTTCCAGGCCTTTTATGTTCTGTCGCTTGTGGGCAGAAACCCCTTTGTTCTTCTGTGCAAAGTCACAGCAACAAGATGGAGTTTGTAGCCAACTGGGCAATTCACATGTCCATGATGATTCAGCTTTTTGCAGGCTGATGCCATTGTTTACATGTTAGTTTGAATGTTCCCAGGAAAGCTCAGATGTGGATTGGCATCTCCCAAAGTCCATTGTCAGTTAAGTGTTTCTTGATAGGACTATTCTCAGTAAGTGCCCATTCTCAAGAAGCTGACCAAATTCTTCACTGAGGCTACTTAGAATCAAATGCATTGAGATACAAGTACATAGCCAATATTCATAACTTCAAATACAAAAATGATACACACATACAGACAGCATAATCATAACCAGCAAAGTACAACCTTTCCATAGACATCCCACTTGACCTCCTCTGTACAAGACCTGGTGCAACCATAGGACTTTGGTTACAACAATGATCTGTACGGTCACAGTTCATGTCAATAACATGCAGTATAGTCTTTTATAGCAGAAGATCCCTGATTGAAAGTCTTAGATCATATTAAAGATGGTATTAAGTCTCCCTTTTGGGGGAAAGAGAGAGCGTTAAGATGGTCTTGGGTAGTTGTTGTTGAAGTCCAATCATCTTTTCTTTAAGACAAAGCCAGACAACTTGCTGAAATATGGAGAGAAAAGAGCAGCTTCTGTCTCTAACGCTTTCTTTCCCTTGCAGTCCAGTTGCTGGGAAATGATAGGCCCAGCACATAGTCTTATCAGCCACTCTTAAGAGTTGGCAAACTTTTACCAGCATTGGGCTATTTAGGACATTACTTTTGCTGTGACCAGGGAAGCAGCTAATACTGCAAAAGCTGGAGCTTTCTTGGAGGCTAAATAAGACTCTTATCAGACAAAAAGAAGACATGAAAGAGGAGAAAAAGGGTGGGGAAAGAAAATGGCACTCTGGGGAGGGGGAGTGGAACCCAGAGTGCAGAATCTAGGTGGTGGTCAAGATTTAGTTGAAGCTGGTGGATGGGGTGATGTCTCTGGCTTGATCTGGTCAGGACACCTTTCAAGATCAGGACGATAAAGTCTCAGTGGTGTCTTAGTGGATCCCAGGACACTGGTAGCAGCCATGATGGTGAAACTTCCTCCTCCTAATTCACTGTCCTGTTGTCTGTCACAGTGGCAACCCATGACACTTCCAGGAACTTGAGGACATCTTGTTCAACTTCTTTAACTTAAGAAATCCAGTGTGTCTCCAAATTTTGCTTGCTTTCATAAACAATTTTTGTATAATGCACTGAATTGGCTTCAGTTCCTCCTCCTCCTAATTTGATATTGCTAACTAGTCACCTTGATTGGGATCCACACATACAAGGACTCAAAGAGGAAGAACATTTACTTACAGTGGTTCTTAGAGATATTTTATTCATTTGTTCCTATGATCCATCCCCCCCACCCCCATCCCTATTTCTGAGTCTTATCCTAATAGGGTTTCTGAATTGAAAGACAGTTGGAGAGGCACAAAGATATGTAGGGTACAGGCATGCCCCGATAGACACTGCTGGTCAAAAATTCTGACCTCTCATGAGGTGCATGTGTACCTTGGGAGGGATCCACGCAGATAAATCATCTCAAACTGCAGTTATTGTAAGGTAAGTAGCTGTTCTGTTCATGTACAACTTTAACTCTGACCACTATGTGTGTGTATCAACAAACAACATCAAAGTATCACATTCCTTATCATGTATAATATGAATCATTCTATTCAAAGAACACCATAACTACTAACCATCCCTTCCACACAACAAAAACAGATAAATACAAATAAACAAAAGGACGCGTGACAAATGGAGAGATGATACTGTTGAGTATCCAGTCTAGAGGTGACAGATTCTTCCTAGAAGGGGGGAGAGGGAAGTGAGGCACAAGGCCCCCCCCCTCCATGGCTCCACCCTTGCCCCCCTCTTTCCCCCAAGGCTTTGCCCCCCAGCCAAGCTGGAGCTGGGCCAGGGAGCCTGGGCCCCTCCACCTGCTTGGGTGGGGACAGCTGAGAGCAGCCGCCTGTGCCCCCCACCCAGGGCAGGTGGAGGATCCGTGGCTCCCACAGGTGTCCGCGCGGCTCTTACCCCAACCTAGCTCCGGCTTCCAGGCTGGCCTGGGGGCGGGGCCTTGGGCCAAAGAGTAGTAGCCAGGCCATGGTAAGAGCTGCAGACCCACCATCTGCCCTGGGCAGGGGGCCCAAGGTGTAGGGACATGGATCGGGGGCTGCTCTTGGGCCCCGCTACCCTGTGCTGGTGGAGGGTCTGCGGCTCCCCACAGCTGCCCAGGCTCCCTGCGCTGAGCTCCAGCTTCTGGCCTGGCCGGGGGGTGGACCCATGGGGGGAAAAAGAGGGGCTGGGGGCCGGGCCTGGCCTGGCCTGTGGCGAAAAGCGGACTGGCCAGACCTGTCCACTTTCAAAAGCGGGAGGGCCAATATGGCCTCTTCGCCTCCCCTATTCTGGTGCCCCCAATCCAGTCACCCAAAAGGTCATTACCATGATATTGCAATGTAGTTAAAAATAGTGATTTTATTTTTGTAATGAAGGTTTTTTAATTTGAACTGACTTTAAAAAAAATTAAATTAGTTTTATGTATGTGTTCTTAGCGATTTACTTCTATCATAAATTCCTAACAAAGATATTTTGCTCTTGTTTCTTTGCTTAGTTTTGTAACTGTTAGTAAGAAGGAAAAATGTTTCCATGTCATTAACTAGCTTGGTTGGAGACCTCACAATAATCTAGTTATTTGAGCATGATAGGGTGTGGCTGGGTCATGACAAATGCTAAGATTAGGTCGCAGAAGTCATGGAATATGACTTTCAGCCACCTCTGTGACATTGAGGAACCCCCAGCTGCCCGGCCTCTGTGGGCGGTGGGACCCTCCGCAGCTCATAGCCGGCGGTGGCAGAGGGACCCTGGAGCTGTTCAGCAGCCACGAGTGGAGGGCCCCTCCCCCCCAACTCCCCAGCCGCCACTGCTGGTAACGGCCCCCTGCAGATCCCCAGACTCTGTTGCTGGCAGGGCCCCCCCTGCAGCTTTCCTGCCTCCGCGGGCGGTGAGGGACCCCCCCACCCCCTCCTGCAGCTCCCAGCCCCACAGGGCAGTGGGGGGGAAATCCTCCCAGCTACTGGGCAATCGGATCCCTGCAGCTCCCAGCCGCTGTGGCAGGGAGTGGGAGGGGCAGGGTGCTGTACCCTCCTCCCTCTGCATTTCGTCAGGGATGTTTTTAGTAAAAGTCAGGGACAGGTTATGGCTTCTGTGATTTTTTTTGTTTATTGCCTGTGACCTGTCCCTGACTTTTACTAAAAACGTCCCTGACAAAACTGTAGTATTAGTCCTGAACCGCTCCTTGGGAGTGAAATCTGGGGTTAGAAGTTACCTTCATGAGATTCCCAGGGTTGAGATACAGGGTTTTGCAGTGAAATTGGGCACTGAGAGTTACAACTTTGATTCTTGCCTTTCAGACGACGAGTGACAATTGAGGAAATTTTACCCCCCTCTACCCCCCCTCATGCCTTGGACCTTCTAAAGAGGCTCTTAATATTTAACCCTGATAAACGGCTGACTGCAGAAGAGGCCCTGCAACATCCCTATGTGAAAAGGTGAGGGCAATGCCAGTGTGAAATTTCCCAACCCCCCTTCCCCCCTCCAAGCCTCTTGTGTGGCTGCTACCAGCACAAATTTCCCTTTGTACCACGTGAAATGGTGAAAGGTAATGGTAGTTTTCAATCCGCTTTCTTCTACTCTTCATGTGAGAAGGTGAGGGTGCCTTAGTATGTGATATTTCAGATATATCTCTCTCTATTGTAGCTCTCAGTGGTTTCTGATGTGTCACTCTTTCATGTATAATGGGAGTATAATTAACACCAGTCAACCTGGCTTTATGGAAAATAGATCTTGTCAAACTTGATCTAATTTTTTTATGAGATTACACATTTGGTTAATAAAGATAATTGTGCAGATGAAAGATACTTAGGCCTGAATGCACAAAAGGAGTTAGGTGCCTAAGTCCTGGTTTCAGCAGCACTGTAATGCACCCTTGCCCCACACCAAACCCTGCAGGTGCCTAAATTCACTCAGCACCTAAATTTTTTGAGTAAAAGTTCCCTTGGTGCATGTGTTTCTGCCTCTGCGCATGTGCACTGCTGCCTCCCTCCAGGCATCTAGATGCCTGTTTCTTAGCTGAGCCACAGAGCAATTCACAGACCAGAGGAAAATAGATGTTTGGCCGTTTAAGTTCTGTGCAGGGCCTGATTGGGTAGGTATAATCAGAGGCTGCCTACCAGATCAGGGCTCTCGGGTGAGTTCACACAAACTATTTGGGGAGGAAGAGGAAGAAGATGAAGACTTCCCTCATAAATTCTAGTCCAGTGGTTAGGGTACTCACCTAGGATGTGGGAGACTCTAGGTTCAAGTACCCCCCTCCACCTATAGGGGAGAAGAGATTTGAACTAGGATCAATGATATTCAATATTTTTATCAAAGATCAGGAAGTAAATATAAAATTGCTGATAAAATTTGCAGCTGATATAAAGGTTGACAATGTGATAAATAATAATGATAGATAAATGATGATGAGGACAGGGCAGGTAAAGCTTTGAAATCTGGACCCATTTAAATAAAATGTTTTAATAAAGCCAAATGCAAGATTATATATCTAGAAACAAAGAATGCAGGCCATATTTACAGAATCCAGGGCTGTATCCTGGACAGCAGTTACTAGGGGTAATAGTGAACAAGCAACTCCACATAAGCTTCCAGTGAAATGCCGTGGCAAAAAGGACTAATGCGATCCTTGGATGCATAAACCGGAGCAGGAGTAAGGAGGTGATTTTTACCTTTGTATACAGTGTTGGTGAGATTGATATTGGAAAACTGTCCAGTTCTGGAGTCCTCTTTTAAAAAGGGATGTCAAAATATTGGAGAGGGTGCAGAGAGGAGATAAAAAATTATTTGAGGGGTGGAAAAATGTCTTTCAGTGAGAGACATTGCCCTGGTCTACACTATGAGTTTAGGTAGAATTTAGCAGCGTTAGATCGATTTAACCCTGCACCCGTCCACACAATGAAGCCATTTTTGTTGACTTTAAGGGCTCTTAAAATCAATTTTTGTACTCCTCCCCGATGAGGGGATTAGCGCTGAAATCAACATTGCCGGGTTGAATTTGGGGTAGTGTGAACACAATTCGACGGTATTGGCCTCCGGGAGCTATCCCAGAGTGCTCCATAGTGACCGCTCTGGACAGCACTTTCAACTCATATGCACTAGCCGGGTACATAGCAAAAGCCCCGGGAACTTTTGAATTTCATTTCCTGTTTGGCCAGTGTGGCGTGCTCATCAGCACAGGTGACCATGCAGTCCCAGAATCTCAAAAGAGCTCCAGCATGGACCGAATGGGAGGTACTGGATATGATCGCTGTTTGGGGAGACTAATCTGTGCTAGCAGAACTCTGTTCCAAAAGACGAAATGCCAAAATATTTGAAAAAATCTCCAAGGACATGATGGACAGCGGCTACAACAGGGACCCACAGCAGTGCAGCGTGAAAATTAAGGAGCTCAGGCAAGCCTACCAAAAAACAAGAGGCAAATGGCCACTCCGGGTCAGACCCCCAGACATGCCGCTTCTATGATGAGCCGCATGCAATTCTAGGGGGCCCCTACCACTACCCCACCCCTGCCCCTGGCCACCTGCAAGTGGGGAGTCTCATGCACAGGGATGAGGATTTTTGGGACGAGGAGGATGAGGATAGCGCACAGTACGCAAGCAGAGAAATCATTCTCCCCAACAGCCAGGAACTGTTTATCACCCTGAAGCCAATACCCTCCCAAGGCGGGCTCACAGACCGTGAAGCCAGAGAAGGCACTTCTGGTGAGTGTACCTTTGTAAATATAATGCATGGTTTAAAAGAGAGCCTGTTTAATGATTAATTTGCCCTGAAGGCTTGGGATGCATTCGCGGCCAGTACAGCCCCTCCTTTTAAATGGCCAACCCGACGGGTGCTTGGTATGGGAAAGGAGGGTGCTGCTGTTTGAAACAATCCTCACATGTTACGAAGGTTGAAGAAACCAAAAGACTGTGGCTTACCATGGCTGCCTGCAAGCCAAATTCTGTTTCCTGGCCCTGTGTGTGTGATCTCTCACACCAAACTGGCAGGCCCTCAATATAAGAGGCAAAATGCGACCTTGTACCGAAAGCACATGTGCTATGTAATCTTAACAGCTTGGTTCACCGTGAAAGAGTCTACCCATTGTTCTCTAAAATGTCTTTTTAAATACTACTCTGCCTTTTTTTCCCTCCCGCAGCTGCAAATGTTTCAACGCTTCCACTATCATCTCCGTCCCAGAGGCTAGCTCAGATAAGAAGGCGAAAAAAACGCACTCGCGATGAAATGTTCTGAGTTCCATGCAGTCCTACTGCACTGAAAGAGCTCAGCAGAATGCATGGAAGCAAACAATGTCAGAGTCTAGGAAAGCAGAAAATGAACACGAGGACAGGAGGGACGAGCGAGATGAGAGGTGGCGGGAGCAAGATGAGAGGTGTTGGCAGCGCAATGAGAGGAGGCAGGATGCAATGCTGAGGCTACTGGGGGATCAAACTGATATGCTTCGGCGTCTGGTGAAGCTGCAGGAAAGGCAGCAGGAGCACAGACCGCCACTCCCACCCCCGTGTAACCGCACGCCCTCCTCCCCAAGTTCCATAGCCTCCTCACCCAGACATCCAAGAACGCGGGTGCGGCTCTGGGCTCCCAACCACTCCACCCCAGAGGACTGCCCAAGCAACAGAAGGCTGGCATTCAATAAGTTTTGAAGTGCAGTGTGACCTTGTCCTTCCCTCATCCACCACCCCACCCAGTGTTTCTCTCCTCCCCCACCCCTCCCGGGCTACCTTGGCAGTTATCCCCCTATTTGTGTGACGAAATAATAAAGAATGCATGATTTTGAAACAATAATGACTTTATTGCCTCTGCAAGCGGTGATCAAAGGGGGGAGGGCGGTTGGTTTACAGGGAAGTAGAGTGAACCAAGGGGGTGGGTTTTCATCAAGGAGAAACAAACAGAACTGTCACACCGTAGCCTGGCCAGTCATGAAACTGGTTTTCAAAGCTTCTCTGATGTGCAGCCCACCCTGCTGTGCTCTTCTAATCGCCTTGATGTCTGGCTGCGCGTAATCAGCGGCCAGGCGATTTACCTCAACCTCCCATCCCGCCATAAACATCTCCTCCTTACTCTGAGATATTGTGGAGCACACAGCAAGTGGCAATAACAATTGGAATATTGGTTTCGCTGAGGTCTAACTGAGTCAGTAAACTGCACCAGCACGCTTTTAAACGTCCAAATGCGCATCTACCACCATTCTGCATTTGCTCACCTATAGTTGAACAGTTCCTTACTACTGTCCAGGATACCTGTGTATGGCTTCATGAGCCATGGCATTAAGGGGTAGGCTGGGTCCCCGAGGATAACGATAGGCATTTCAACGTCCCCAACAGTTATTTTCTGGTCTGGGAAGTAAATCCCTTCCTGTAGCTGTTCAAACAGACCAGAATTCTTGAAGATGCAAGCGTCATGTACCTTTCCCGGTCATCCCATGTTGATGTTGGTGAAATGTCCCTTGTGATCCTCCAGTGCTTGCAGTACTTTTGAAAAGT
Source organism: Chrysemys picta bellii (assembly GCF_011386835.1). Lineage (NCBI taxonomy): Eukaryota > Metazoa > Chordata > Testudines > Emydidae > Chrysemys > Chrysemys picta. Next base: position 291,231,701 of record NC_088792.1, on the reverse strand, counting down.
ACCCCCTGCGGTTTATGTACTAGCTGTCAAGGTGGTCCAGTCCAAAGATAGGGATATGCGTTCTGTCTATCGCCCCACCACAGTTAGGGAATCCCATTGCAGCAAAGCCATCCACTATGACCTGCACATTTCCCAGAGTCACTACCCTTGATAGCAGCAGCTCAGTGATTGCATTGGCTACTTGGATCACAGCAGCCCCCACAGTAGATTTACCCACTCGAAATTGATTCCCGACTGACCGGTAGCTGTCTGGCGTTGCAAGTTTCCAGAGGGCTCTCGCCACTCATTTGTGAACTGTGAGGGCTGCTCTCATCTTGGTATTCTTGCGCTTCAGGGCAGGGGAAAGCAAGTCACAAAGTTCCATTAAAGTGCCTTTACGCATGCGAAAGTTTCGCAGCCAATGGGAATCATCCCAGACTCGCAACACTATGCGGTACCACCAGTCTGTGCTTGTTTCCCGGGCCCAGAATCGGCGTTCCACGGCATGAACCTGCCCCATTACCACCATGATGTCCAAATTGCCAGGGCCCATGCTTTGAGAGAAATCTGAGTCCATGTCCTCATCACTATTGTGATTGCGCTGTGATTGCCTCCTCGCCTGCTTTTGCAGGTTCTAGTTCTGCACATACTGCAGGATAATGCATGAGGTGTTTACAATGCTCACAACAGCAACGGTGAGCTGAGCGGGCTCCATGCTTGCCGTGGTGTGGCGTCTGCAGGAGAGCAGAGTTGCAGCGTAAGCGGTGGATGACGACGGATGCCATGAGAATAGATGTTTATACCTAACGACGAGAGGACCTGCAAGGTGGATTCATGGCACCAGGAGAGCAGAGTTGCAGCAGAAGCGGTGGTTGGATGACGACAGTTAACAGTCCTACTGCACCGTCTGCTGAAAGCGGTATGGCGTCTGCATGGAAAAAAGGCGTGAAACAATTGTCTGCCGTTGCTTTCATGGAGGGAGGGGCGACTGACGACATGTACCCAAAACCACCTGCGACAATGTTTTTGCCCCATCAGGCATTGGGAGCTCAACCCAGAATTCCAGTGCACAGCGGAAACTGCGGGAACTATGGGATAGCTACCCACAGTGCAATGCTCTGAAAGTCAATGCTAGCCACAGTACTGTGGACGCACTCTGCCGACTTAATGTGCTTAGTGGGGACACACACAATCAACTGTATAAAATCGCTTCCTAAAAATCAACTTCTATAAATTCAACCTAATTTTGTAGTGTAGACATGCCCTTAGTGAGCTCAATCCATTTAATTTATCAAAAAGATTAAGAACTGAACATAAGAAAGGCCGTACCGGGTAAGACCAAAGGTCCATCTAGCCCAGCATCCTGTCTACCGACAGTGGCCAATGCCAGGTGCCCCAGAGGGAGTGAACCTAATAGGCAATGATCAAGTGATCTCTCTCCTGCCATCCATCTCCATCCTCTGACAGACAGAGGCTAGGGACACCATTCCTTACCCGTCCTGGCTAATAGCCATTAATGGACTTAACCACCATGAATTTATCCAGTTCTCTTTTAAACTCTGTTATAGTCCTAGCCTTCACAACCTCCTCAGGTAAGGAGTTCTACAAGTTGACTGTGCGCTGCTTGAAGAAGAACTTCCTTTTATTTGTTTTAAACCTGCCACCTATTAATTTAATTTGATGACCCCTAGTTCTTGTATTATGGGAATAAGTAAATAACTTTTCCTTATCCACTTTTTCCACATCCCTCATGATTTTATATACCTCTATCATATCCCCCCTTAGTCTCCTCTTTTCCAAGCTGAAGAGTCCTAGCCTCTTTAATCTCTCCTCATATGGGACCCGTTCCAAACCCTTAATCATTTTAGTTGCCCTTTTCTGAACCTTTTCTAGTGCCAGTACATCTTTTTTGAGATGAGGAGACCACATCTGTATGCAGTATTCGAGATGAGGGCATACCATCGATTTATATAAGGGCAATAATATATTCTCAGTCTTATTCTCTATCCCCTTTTTAATGATTTCTAACATCCTGTTTGCTTTTTTGACCGCCTCTGCACACTGCGTGAACATTTTCAGAGAACTATCCACGATGACTTCAAGATCTTTTTCCTGACTTGTTGTAGCTAAATTAGCCCCCATCATATTGTATGTATAGTTGGGGTTATTTTTTCCAATGTGCATTGCTTTACATTTATCCACATTAAACTTCATTTGCCATTTTGTTGCCCAATCACTTAGTTTTGTGAGATCTTTTTGAAGTTCTTCACAGTCTGCTTTGGTCTTAACTATCTTGAGCAGTTTAGTATCATCTGCAAACTTTGCCACCTCACTGTTTACCCCTTTCTCCAGATCATTTATGAATAAGTTGAATAGGATTGGTCCTAGGACTGACCCTTGGGGAACACCACTAGTTACCCCTCTCCATTCTGAGAATTTACCATTAATTCCTACCCTTTGTTCCCTGTCTTTTAACCAGTTCTCAGTCCATGAAAGGACCTTCCCTTTTATCCCATGGCAGCTTAATTTACATAAGAGCCTTTGGTGAGGGACCTTGTCAAAGGCTTTCTGGAAATCTAAGTACACTATGTCCACTGGATCCCCCTTTTCCACATGTTTGACCCCTTCAAAGAATTCTAATAGATTAGTAAGACACGATTTCCCTTTACAGAAACCATGTTGACTATTGCTCAACAGTTTGTTTTTCTATGTGTCGGACAATTTTATTCTTAACTATTGTTTCGACTAATTTGCCCGGTACAGACGTTAGACTTACCGGTCTGTAATTGCCGGGATCACCTCTAGAGCCCTTTTTAAATATTGGCGTTACATTAGCTAACTTCCAGTCATTGGGACAGAAGCCGATTTAAAGGACAGGTTACAAACCTTAGTTAACAGTTCCGCAACTTCACATTTGAGTTCTTTCAGAACTCTTGGTGAGTGCCATCTGGTCTCGGTGACTTGTTAATGTTAAGTTTATCAATTAATTCCAAAACATCCTCTCGTGACACTTCAATCCGTGACAGTTCCTCAGATTTGTCACCTACAAAAGCCAGCTCAGGTTTGGGAATCTCCCTAACATCCTCAGCCTTGAAGACTGAAGCAAAGAATCCATTTAGTTTCTCCGCAATGACTTTATCGTCTTTAAGCGCTCCTTTTGTATCTCGATCATCAAGGGGCCCCACTGGTTGTTTAGCAGGCTTCCTGCTTCTGATGTACTTAAAAAACATTTTGTTATTACCTTTTGAGTTTTTGGTTAGCCGTTCTTCAAACTCCTCTTTGGCTTTTCTTATTACATTCTTGCACTTAATTTGGCAGTGTTTATGCTCCTTTCTATTTGCCTCACTAGGACTGACTTGATTATGGTGTATAAGTACTTTTTGGAGGAGAAAATATTGGGTTCTAAAGAGTTCTTTAATATGGCGAAGAAAGGCATAACAAGAACCAGTGGCTGAAGGCTGAAGCCAGACAAATTCAAATAAAAAATTACGCACAGATTTTTAACAGTGAGGGTCATTAACTATTGGAATAAACTCCCAAGGGAAGTGGTGGGTTTTCTGTCTCTTGAAGTCTTCAGAACAAGATTACATGCCTATCTAGAAGATATTCTTTGGTCAAACAATTTATTGGGCACAATACAGGGGTAACTGAGTGAAATCCTATAGACTGTGTTATACAGGAGGCCAGACTAGATCTAATGCTCTATTCTAGCCTTAAAATCTATTAATATCTAGTGCCTCTCCTGTTTTGTGTGTGTGTGCGTGCACGTGCATTGTTCACTCTCAGATTTCATCACATATTTTTTATCTTCTTGGTAGGTTCCACTGCCCTGCCAAGGAGCCCTCTCTGGACTACGATGTGATTCTTCCTTTAGATGACGATATCCAGCTGTCTGTGGCAGAATATCGGAATAAACTGTATGAGGTATCTCCTCTTATTCTGCTTCCTATAACACTACTTGTCCAGATTACCTGCCACCCTTTCCACAAACATTCAATCCTGCCGATCTCCTCCCATTCACCTTTCATCCATCCCTAGTCCTGCACTTATACCTGACCTTGCTCATCACACTGTCCCATGCTGCTACACATTGAGGGGGCGGGGGGGAGAATAACTTGAAACCCACATTCTCAGTTGGAGAGAGATATATGTAGAGAAGGAATGTCTGAGAGAGATTGAGGTTTGATGGTGGAAAGTAAATTAGACTTGAATTTGCAGTTCAATAGGATAGTAAAAATGCCAACGAAATTCTTAGCTATATACAAAGAAATATGTCACAAAGCAATGAGATAAAGGGAAAGGAGGATCAGTGATGGGTTTCAGAGAGGGGCTGATAAGATCAGAATAGTGTCCAAAGAAGATGATCTTAGCAGAATTATATTGTATGGCCTAGAATGGGGTGATGTAGATGTTGGGAAGAGCAAAGAGAAGGATGACACCATAATCAAGACAAGAACATAAGAACAGCCATACTGGGTCAGACCAGTGGTCCACCTAGCCCAGTATCCTGTTTTGTGACAATGGCCAATACCATGTGCTTCAGAGGAAATGAAAGAACAGGGCAATCATCAAGTGATCCATCCTATCACCTATTCCCAAATTCTGGCAAACGGAGGCTAGGGACACTTCAGAGCATGGTTTTGCATCCCTGCCCATCCTGGCTAATAGCCATTGATGGACCTATCCTCCATGAACTTATCTAGTTCTTTTCTGAACCTTGTTATAGTCTTGGCCTTCACAACATACTCTGGCAAAGAGTTCCGCACGTTGACTGTGCATTGTGTGAAGAAATACTTCCTTTCATTTGTTTTAAATGAAACAACAAAACTGCTGCCTATTAATTTCATTGGTGACCCGTAGTTATGAGAAGGGCTAAATCCGTGGTTTTCAACCAGGGGTACATGTACTCCTGTGGGTATGCAGAGGTCTTCCAGGGGGTACATCAACTCATCTAGATATTTGCCTAGTTTTACAACAGGTTACATTAAAAGCACTAGTGAAGTCAGTACAAACTAAAATTTCATTCAGATAAGGACTTGTTTATACTGCTCTATATACTATACACCTAAGTGTAAGTACAATATTTATATTCCAGTTGATTTATTTTATAATTACATGGTAAAAATGAGAAAGTAAGAAATTTTTCAGTAACAGTGTGCTATGACACTTTTTTGTATTTTTGTCTGATTTTGTAAGCAAGTAGTTTTTAAGTGAGGTGAAACTGGGGGTACACAAGACAAATCAGACTCTGGAAAGGGGTACAGTAGTCTGGAAAGGTTGAGAACCATTGGGCCAAATAACACTTGTTTACTTTCTTCACACCAGTCATGATTTTATAGATCTCTATCATATCCCTCCTTAGTCATCTCTTTTTCCAAGCAGAAAAGTCCCAGTCTTGTTAATCTGTCCTCATATGAAAACTGTTCCATACCCCTAATAATTTTTGGCGCCCTTTCTGTACCTTTTGCAATTCCAATATATCTTTTTGAGATGTGGCGACCAGATCTGCACACAGTATTCAAGATTAAATAATATCTTGAGTAGTTTTGTATCCTCGACAAAGTTAGCCATCTCACCGTTTACTCCTTTTTCCAGATCATTTATGTATCAAGAAATTGAGAGCCTGAATGAGACCTTTAGTTGCACAGATAAAAGAAAAATATTGACTTTAGACACCATTTGGATGATCAGGGTAAGGGAAGCATCTAAGAAAAACCTGTGTTACAACCTTGAGTGATAGGGAAGATAGTGGTTTTGTCAATGGTGATGGAGAATGGGGAAAATTAAGACGGCTTTGAAGGGAAAATAAGGAATCTGACTTTGGCCATGTTAAGTTTAAGTTCATAGTGAGACAGCCACGAAGAGACATTCAAAACAGGCTGAGGTACAGGATAGGATGGAAGAAGACTAGTCAGGAGTGTAGAGAAAGATTTATGAGTAATCAGTGCAGAGATGATGTTTGAAATAGTGTGAGTGAATTAAATTATCCAAAGGCAGAGTCTATAGTGTTAAAGAGGAGGGAGGGTCCTGAGAAACTCTCATGGGTAGTGGGAGAAGAAGCAAACAAAAGGGACATTGAAGTAGTGGTTAGAGAAGTAGGAGGAGAACCAGGGTAGGAAGGTCAGTAAGGGTACAGTGTAAAAAAGGAGAGTATGACAGTCAGCATTGAATACAGCAGAGAGGTCTAGGAGGATGAGTACGTGCCTTGAGTCTTGGCTGGGAAGAGGTCATTAGAGATGTTAATGAGAGGAGTTTCAGTGGAGCAGAGAGGTCAGTAGCTGGATTGGAGGGGATCTGGGATGGGCAGGAGAAGACGAATGTGTGAGGTAGTGGTTGTAGGTTGGACATTCATTGAGTTTAGAAGTGAGAGGGAGATGAGGGCAGTAGCTAAAGAGGCAAGGAGGGGGTGATGATTTTTAAAATTATTATTTTTAAAGAATGGAGATGATAAATCTTAAATTGTAAGGCAAAGGATTAGGCAGATGGTGAGAAGTAGTGGAGAAAAGTAGGCAGGGAGTGTAAGGGCGATGGAAGTTAGGGGATGGGTTCACAGGAATGGCTGGAGGGGTTAAAGGTGAACAGGCAAGTGACCTAAAAAGTGGTTATATGGGAGAAGGGGATCATGACAAAGTTTGTTGATTTCCCTCTTCATCTCTCCCCCTGCCCATTGGAAAGATTCTGCATGAACAAGAGGAGGAATGGAAGGAGGGTTTGGCGTTAAGGAGAGAGTCAGACATTGGAAGGAATAGATTGTTACCCACACAATTTAGGGCTCTTCCCCTTCCCCCTCGCCCCCACTCTCTCTCTTGGGCACTCAGGAAGTAAGGGACCCAACTTTACATCCCTTCCCAGTGGACTCAGGGCTTTACATGTCTGCGGGACTTTTGCCTAATGAAAGATCCTTACACAGTAATATCCTTCTTTTGTTTAATTTACCAGTTTTCTCAAAATTGCTTTCCAGGCAGTTGCAAAGTATCAGTAGCTAAGTTACAAAATCAGTCAAGCTGTTTCCCAAGATAATTTTTAACGCTTCTCCCTTTCCAGGTGTTTCCTTTCCTTTGGACATATTATCCGTAAATTAACTTGCGAACTATGACACAGGCACTTGTAGGGAGGTACCGCACCAAACCGTCTTTTGCCTCCTATTGCAATAGATAAACTGTTTGTACCATTCGTCTCCTTCCTCTCCACCAATCCTTGCTGGGGCCTCCAATTCTGTTACTGTGGTTCTAAAAACCCAAAGATCTTGGTAACTATTATTCTTGGTGAGGCAGTGGCAGGAAATAAATCAATGGAAACACGTCCATCCGACCAATAGGTGTCTAGCACAAACAGTACAATACAAGAGTGCTTTCACTTAAAGCTGCATTCTATTTTAATCTTAAGCACTTACATGTGTCTGCAACAGGTTAGTAAAACACCCCAAAAATCAGTAATTACCGAAGTCTGGAGCGGTCTTTGAGTGGTACAACCAGAGCTGTCCAATTGGCCCTTTGAGCTGCCACTGGGGATCCTAAGCTGTGTCCATGAAGTTTCCATGAAGAGTCTAACTACCTCATACTTCCTCCCCTTATTTATTTGGGTTAGTGTAACAATAACATGTAAAAAAAACGTGTTAAGCAAACAATTTCAAAGGTTAAGCAAGGAGTTTTCCTTAAACCATCTATTAGACAGGTGGTTTTTTTTCAGAGTCCGCATGTCACAGTCAGCATGGATTCACGAAGGGGAAGTCGTGCCTGACTAACCTAATTGCCTTCTATGATGAGATAACTGGCTCTGTGGATGAGGGGAAAGCAGTGGATGTGTTATTCCTTGACTTTAGCAAAGCTTTTGATACGGTCTCCCACAGTATTCTTGCCGCCAAGTTAAAGAAGTATGGGCTGGATGAATGGACTGTAAGGTGGATAGAAAGCTGGCTAGATTGTCGGGCTCAACGGGTAGTGATCAGTGGCTCCATGTCTAGTTGGCAGCCAGTTTCAAGCGGAGTGCCCCAAGGGTCGGTCCTGGGGCCGGTTTTGTTTAATATCTTTGTTAATGATCTGGAAGATGGTGTGGACTGCACTCTCAGCAAGTTTGCAGATGACACTAAACTAGGAGGCATGGTAGATACACTAGAGGGTAGGGATCGGATACAGAGGGACCTAGACAAATTAGAGGATTGGGCCGAAAAAAACCTGATGAGGTTCAACAAGGATAAGTGCAGAGTCCTGCACTTAGGACGGAAGAATCCCATGCACTGCTACAGACTAGGGACCGAATGGCTAGGTAGCAGTTCTGCAGAAAAGGACCTAGGGGTCACAGTGGACGAGAAGCTGGATATGAGTCAACAGTGTGCTCTTGTTGCCAAGAAAGCTAACGGTATTTTGGGCTGTATAAGTAGGGGCATTGCCAGCAGATCGAGGAACGTGATCGTTCCCCTTTATTCGACATTGGTGAGGCCTCATCTGGAATACTGTGTCCAGTTTTGGTCCCCACACTACAAGAAGGATGTGGAAAAATTGGAAAGAGTCCAGCGGAGGGCAACAAAAATGATTAGGGGTCTGGAGCACATGACTTATGAGGAGAGGCTGAGGGAACTGGGATTGTTTAGTCTCCAGAAGAGAAGAATGAGGGGGGATTTGATAGCAGCCTTCAACTACCTGAAGGGGGGGTTCCAAAGAGGATGGAGCTCGGCTGTTCTCAGTGGTGGCAGATGACAGAACAAGGAGCAATGGTCTCAAGTTGCAGTGGGGGAGGTCCAGGTTGGCTATCAGGAAAAACTATTTCACTAGGAGAGTGGTGAAACACTGGAATGCGTTACCTAGGGAGGTGGTGGAGTCTCCTTCCTTGGAGGTTTTTAAGGCCCGGCTTGACAAAACCCTGGCTGGGGTGATTTAGCTGGGAATTGGTCCTGCTTTGAGCAGGGGGTTGGACTAGATGACCTCTTGAGGTCCCTTCCAACTCTGATATTCTATGATTCTGTGATTCTATGTTTTGAGGACCCTGACAAAAACATCCCAAAGGGCAGATCTAGGTAAGCATCCTGTTTTTTCTAAAACACAGACCTCAGCAGTTTCAACAGAGATCTTATCAGGAAGGACACAGGGTCAGTTTCCTCCTCAATTCCCCCCCTCCCCGGCTGCTTGCTTAGTTATAGTAAAGCCATTGCAGAGGCCTGCTAAGACCTACTGATTTAGCTGCTTTTGGCAATGAGCATGATAATCAATATTCCAATTATCAGTAGTGATCCAGGCATTTTGCTGGTCTGCCAAGATCACTCCATATGGGATGGTTTGGTAAAGTGGGGTGAAGATTGAGACCAGGGTGGTGTGGCTGAGAAATCATGGATGATGATCAATTAGAGGTCACAGATGGCCCAGGCAGGGGGCCAGGGGACAAATGGGTGACATTGAATAAAATGACAGTTGGCAGAGAGGAAACTCTGGTATTGAAAGAGCAATGATTGGTGAAGATATGGTCAAATGAGGGGCCGATTTTGTGAGTGGGAGAGCTGGTCTCTTGTTGGAAATCAAATTAGGAGTTAGGCCTCTAAGGGATTGGATGGAACATCAACATGGAAATTAGTCACCATGTATGAGGGTAGGAAAGATTTTGATGAAAAGAAAGGGAGAGCCAGGTATCAAAATCAGAAAAGGGAGGTGGTTAGCAAGGAGTTGAGGTTGCAGATGACAATTGCATGGACTAGGAGAGGAGTGGAGTGTCTGGAGTGCTGCTTGAAAGAATGGAGAGGAAGTGGAAGATATATCACTTTGGCCATTTAAAATTAGACTGGACAAATCCTGGAGAATGACTAAGAAACAACTTGGTGGTAGCCTTTTCAGAGGATGGAGAAGATAACTAACAGTTGAGCCCTGTGAATTTGCAAATGTGAAATAACACAGAGTAAAACAAACTGACTCGGGAGTGACAGCTCCTGTAGATCCTGTCCTGCAGGGTTGGGGCTGGCTCCCCAATCATGCCTGGCTGCATGGGTTCACAGTTCCCCATAGGTTTGGCCCATCTTCCACTCTCCCACCATCATCAATGCCAGGCAGGCTCGCTCTGCAAACCCCCTACCTCCCCAGGGGAAGGACCTGACCTGATGGGGTAGGGAATGGATAAAACAAAATAAGAAATTCCTGAAAAATAAAAAGAATTTCAGAGGTTTTACTAATAGTTCTTTCCATCTCTAATTTCAGATTTATACAGCCTTCTCCTTTGCATGCTGAGTGAAACTGCCTAGTCTCTCCTGTTTGCCCAGAACCCCCTCTTCCTTATTTATTTGGTTGTTCCAGGGGCATGTGCAGGAATTTAAACTTGAAAGTTTTTGGAGGGAGACGTTAAACACACACAAAAGGAAGGTTCACATGATGCTCGCCCCCTCCCCCTCAGTTTCTTGGGATGCCTTTGGTGGGGACTCCCAGTAGTGAGGAGGCAGCAGCAGCTCCCCCTGGCAGTGGCACACTCTGTGTCCCTGCAGCCTGGGGAGGAAGAAAGCAGCAGGGCAGCTGGCTGCCAGCAGAGCTCCTCCTCTCCCCACCTCCAAGCTGCTGCTTCTACTTCCCTGCTGCTGGAGTCTTAGTGCTGTTGCCTGCTTTACAGACAGCCTGCTGAGGTGAGTCAGGGTGGAGGCAGAAGCAACACGTGGGACTCCAGCAGCCAGCCACCCTGCTGCTTCCTCCCTCTCTGGGCTGCTGGGACACAGAGATTTTGCAGGGGAACGTGCCCTGCTTGCTCCCCCTTGTGCAACCTCTTAATAAACACTAAGGAAGAAGAAGAGCTATTTAAGAGTGGGGAGGGCTAGCTCAGTGGTTTGAGCATTGATTGGCCTGCTAAACCCAGGGTTGTGAGTTCAATCCTTGAGGGGGCCACTTAGGGATCTGGGGCAAAATCTGTACTTGGTCCTGCTAGTGAAGGCAGGGGACCAGACCCAATGACCTTTCAGGGTTCCTTCCAGTTCTATGAGATAGGTATATCTCCATTTATTTATTTATTTATATTAAGCTCAACAACAATCTTGGCCCAAAACCAAAAGGGTGTAAACTGGCTGGCTATTAAAACATTTTTAAGCTGGAAATTAGAAGACGATTTTTAACAGTCAGTGGAGTGAGGTTCTGAAACAGCCTTCGAATAGGAGTACTGGGGGCAAATAACCTAATGAGTTGGAGTTTGATAAATTTTAGGGCTATCTTTTAATCACAGTTAACTCACATGATTAACTCAAAATAATTAATCGTGATTAAAAAAATTAATCATGATTAATCACAGTTTTAATTGCACTGTTAAACAATAGAAACTTATTAAATATTTTGAATGTTTTTCTACATTTTCATATATATTGTATTGTGTTGTAATTGAAATCAAAGTGTATATTATTTTTGATTAAAATATTTGCACTGTAAAATGATAAAAGAAAAAGTATTTTTTTCAATTCACCTCATACAAGTACTGTAGTCCAATCTCTTTGTCGTAAAAGTGCAATTTATAAATGTAGATTTTTGTTGTTGTTACATAACTGTACTCAAAAACAAAACAATGTAAAACTTCAGCGCCTACAAGTCCTCTCAATCCTACTTCTTGTTCAGCCAGTCGCTAAGACAAACAAGTTTGTTTACATTTACGGGAGATAATGCTGCCTGCACTTATTTACAGTGTCACCAGAAAGTGAGAACAGGCATTTGCAAGGCACTTTTGTAGCTGGCATTGCAAGGAATTTACATGCCAGATAAGCTAAACATTCATATGCCCCTTCATGCTTCGGCCACCATTCCAGAGGACATGCTTCCATGCTGATGACGCTCATTAAAAAAATAATGCGTTAATTAAATTTGTGACTGAACTACTTGGGGGAGAATTATATGTCCCCTGCTCTGTTTTACCCGCATTCTGCCATATAGTTGATGTTATAGAAGTCTCAGATGATGACTCAGCACATGGAGGGCTGGCTCCAGGCACCAGCCCACCAAGCTTGTGCTTGGGGCGGCACCTGGAGGGGGGCGGCGCGGTGCTCCGGCTCTGGCCGCCGGGGAGAGCGGAGCCGCGGCGGGCTCTCCGCCCTCCCCCCACGCTCTGGCCGCCGGGGAGAGCGGAGCCGTGGCGGGCTCTCCGCCCTCTTCCCGGGGCTCCGGCCGCCAGCGGAGCCGCAGCAGGCTCGCCGCCCTCCCCCCGGCACTCTGGCTGGTCGGGGAGAGTGGCCTGCGGCCGGGCTTGGTGCCCTCCCCTGCAGCGCTGGGGGGGGCAGCGGGTGGCCGGAGGCTTTTTTGCCTGGGGCGGCAAAAAAGCCAGAGCCGGCCCTGAGCACATGTTCATTTTAAGAACACTTTCACTGCAGATTTGACAAAACACAAAGAAGGTACCAATGTGAAATTTCTAAAGATAGCTACAGAACTCGACCGAAGATTTAAGAATCTGAAGTGCCTTATAAAATCCGAGAGGGATGAGGCGTGGAGCATGCTTTCAGAAATCTTAAAAGAGCAACACGCCGATGCAGAAACTACAGACTCCGAAACACCAAAAAAGATAATCAACCTGCTGCTGGTGGCATCTGGACTCAGATGATGAAAATAAACATGCATTGGTCTGTACTGCTTTGGATTATCATCAAGCAGAACCTGTCATCAGCATGGACACATGTCCCCTGGAATGGTAGTTGAAGCATGAAGGGACATATGAATCTTTAGCGCATCTGGTACTTAACTATCTTGCAATGCCAGCTACAACAGTGGCATGAGAAGGCCTGTTCTCATTTTCAGGTCACATTGTAAACCAGAAGTGGGCAGCATTATCTCCTGCAAATGTAAACAAACTTGTTTGTCTGAACGATTGGCTGAACAAGAAGTAGGACTGAGTGAACTTGCAGGCTTTAAAATTTGACATTGTTTTATTTTTGAATACAGCTTTTTTTATACATACTTTCATGATAAAAAGATTGCACTATAATACTTGCATTAGGTGAACTGAAAAATACTATTTCTTTGGGGGTTTTTTTACAGTGCATAATATAAAGTGAGCACTGCATACTTTATTTTGTGCTGTAATTGAAATCAATATATTTGAAAATGTAGAATGCATCCAAAATATTTAAATAAATGGTATTCTATTATTGGTTTCAGAGTAGCAGCCGTGTTAGTCTGTATCCGCAAAAAGAACAGGAGTACTTGTGGCACCTTAGAGACTAACAAATTTATTAGAGCATAAGCTTTCGTGGACTACAGCCCACTTCTTCGGATGCATATAGAATGGAACATATATTGAGGAGATATATATACACACATACAGAGAGCATAAACAGGTGGGAGTTGTCTTGCCAACTCTGAGAGGCCAATTAAGTAAGAGAAAAAAAACTTTTGACGTGATAATCAAGATAGCCCAGTACAGACAGTTTGATAAGAAGTGTGAGAATACTTACAAGGGGAGATAGATTCAATGTTTGTAATGGCTCAGCCATTCCCAGTCCTTATTCAATCCTGAGTTGATTGTGTCTAGTTTGCATATCAATTCCAGCTCAGCAGTCTCTCCTTGGAGTCTGTTTTTGAAGTTTTTCTGTTGTAATATAGCCACACGCAGGTCTGTCATTGAATGACCAGACAGGTTAAAGTGTTCTCCCACTGGTTTTTGAGTATTATGATTCCTGATGTCAGATTTGTGTCCATTAATTCTTTTGCGTAGAGACTGTCTGGTTTGGCCAATGTACATGGCAGAGGGGCATTGCTGGCACATGATGGCATATATCACATTGGTAGATGTGCAGGTGAACGAGCCCCTGATGGTATGGCTGATGTGATTAGGTCCTATGATGATGTCACTTGAATAGATATGTGGACAGAGTTGGCATTGGGCTTTGTTCCAAGGATAGGTTCCTGGGTCAGTTTTTGTTCAGTGATGTGTGGTTGCTGGTAAATGGTATTCTATTATTGTTTAACAATGCAATTAATTTTAATCCCATTATTGATTAATTTGTTAAATTGCTGAACAGCCCTAATACATTTATGAACGGGATTATAGGACATGGTTGCCTGTAATAGCAGGAGACTCAACTCAGTTACCTAGTAAGTCCCTTCCAGTACTGTGTTCTGCGTTCCTGTTATTAAGTTCTAACAGTTCCCCATCCTAAAGTACTTTTTCATTTGAATAATTTCTTGTCCATTAAAATTTGTATCAGCTGCAAGTATTTTTTCCTTGTGCTTTTATATATCTGCCTAGTTCCTCTGCTCTGTAGGGTGAGTAAAGCAGCAATCCTAAGTGACTACATGTGACCCTTGGGGTGAATGTATCTGTTTGTGTGCGTGCTTGCTTGCTTGCTGTGTGCCTGTTTGATTGACGTTTATAGTGTAGTCTATTTGGGGAGCTGTGCGCTGACCCTAGCGGCCTGCTATATAAGGCTGAGAGCTTTCTAACAAGGGTCTAGCCTGCTATCCTTTGGTTTCCCTGACCCCTTTAGGATCTCTTGCCAAGATGAGGCTAACTCAGGGGGAACAGGGGTTTAAAAAGCAAGCTTGTATGCAACCAGAGAAGCTAGCGAGCAGGAGCAGAAAACAGAGTTTTGCAAGAGCGTTTAGAGAGGGAGCGTGAAAGCCAGCTATCCCTCATAAACATAGCCCAAGACAGTCACTACGCAAGAGGATAAATGGACACAAGTCAGATATCGGGAATGGCAATATACAAAAACCTGTAGGAGAACACTTCAACCTCCCTGGCCACACAATAGCAGATGTAAAGGTAGCCATCTTACAGCAAAAAAACTTCAGGACCAGCCTCCAAAGAGAAACTGCTGAGCTCCAGTTCATTTGCAAATTTGACACCATCAGATCAGGATTAAACAAAGACTGTGAATGGCTATCCAACTACAGAAGCAGTTTCTCCTCCCTTGGTGTTCACACCAACTGCTAGCAGAGCACCTCACCCTCCCTGATTGAACTAACCTCGTTATCTCCACACTGATTTATACCAGCCTCTGGAGATTTCCATTACTTGCATCTGAAGAAGTGAGGTTCTTACCCACGAAAGCTTATGCTCCCAGTACTTCTGTTAGTCTCAAAGGTGCCACAAGACCCTCTGTTGCTTTTTACAGATTCAGACTAACACGGCTACCCCTCTGATACATAGATAGTTGGGTTAGTGATGACTGGAAGAACAGCAAGGTGAATTGCCAGCTGGGTGAGAAGGTTGTGGAACTATCATAATGTCTGGACAGACTTATGTACAGGTCTGGGAAGGAGCCAGTGGTCTTGGTACATGTAGGTACCAATGACCTAGGAAAAGGTAGGAGAGAGGTCCTAGAAGCCAAATTTAGGCTGCTAGGTAAGAAATTAAAATCCACAACCTACATGGTAGCATTCTCTAAAATGCTTTCAATTCCATGCACAGGGCCAGTTAAACAGGCACAACTGCAGGGTCCCAATCCTAGCTGAGAGGATGGTGTTCAGAGGAGAGATTCAGGTTTATTAGGAACTGTGGAACCTTTTGGGAAAGGAGGCGCCATTAAAAAGGTTGTAGAGGAATTTTTAAACTAAGGGGTGGGGGAAAGCTGACAAGTGTGGAGGAGCACGTGATTTGGACAGACACATCCCTTAGGGGAGGATTTATTATAAGAGAGAACCTATATCCTAGTAAAGAAGAGAGGATAGAAGTTGATAAAGTACAGGTATGAAGTCTACAATATGATGAGGGCTAATTTAGCTACAACTAATCAGGAAAAAGATCTTGGGGTTGTCATAGAAATTTCTATCTGTTCCAGCTGAGGAATAAGGAGAGACAGACACAGCTAGCCAAGCAAGGAGCCCCGGGAGGGGCGATCCGTTTATTTCAATTGCAATTGGGTTCGAGCTCATAAGTCAGCAAGAACAAAGAAAACACTTACACCAAAGCATTATATGCAGTTACTTATGATAATCTATCACTCTATGATTGGCCAAAATTTGCCATCATTACCATACATAATTAGCAAGCTACATCTATCTGCCACTCTTATGACCCCTTATTGTTAGTCTATTTGCCCCTTCCTCCTTGCTTATTTTGCAAACTAAGCAGTTAGGTAGCTGCAGGACACAGGCACAGAAAGTTCCATTGTCTGCAGGTTTGGAGTTTGGCTACATTTCCTCTCGAAGGAACTTCCTGAGTTAAGACCTAGCAATAGCTGTGCTGTATATCTTCCATGTGTACGTGACAAATTTGCCCCCTGGCAGTTAAGCAGAATAATTTTATATCAGAGTCATCGTGGATAGTTCTCTGATAACGTCCATGCAGTGTGCAGTGACAGTCAAAAAAGCAAACAGGATGTTAGGAATCATTCAAAAAGGGATAGAGAATAAGACGGCGAATATCTTATTGCCCTTATATAAATCTATGGTACGCCCACATTTTGACTATTGCATACAGATGTGGTCTCCACCTCTCAAAAAAGATATTACTGGCATTAGAAAAAGTTCAGAAAAAGGCAACTAAAATGATTAGGGGTTTGGAACGGGTCCCATATGAGGAGAGATTAAAGAGGCTAGGACTTTTCAGCTTGGAAACGAGGAGACTAAGGGGGGATATGATAGAGGTATATAAAATCATGAGTGATGTGGAGAAAGTGAATAAGGAAAAGTTATTTACTTGTTCCCATAATATAAGAAGTAGGGGCCACCAAATGAAATTAATGGGCAGCAGGTTTAAAACAAATAAAAGGAAGTTCTTCTTCACAAGTACAGTCAACTTGTGGAACTCCTTGCCTGAGGAGGCTGTGAAGGCTAGGACCAGAACAGGGTTTAAAAGAGAACTGGATAAATTCATGAAGGTTAAGTCCATTAATGGCTATTAGCCAGGATGGGTAAGGAATGGTGTCCCTAGCCTCTGTGTGTCAGAGGGTGGTGATGGATGGCAGGAGAGAGATCACTTGATCATTACCTGTTAGGTTCACTCCCTCTGGGGCACCTGGCATTGGCCACTGTCGGTAGACAGGATCCTGGGCTGGATGGACCTTTGGTCGGAACTAGTACGGCCATTCTTATATTCTTAAGTGAAGAGAAACAGACAAATGAGAAAGTCCCATTCAATTACATCATATGAAGGCAGACAACTAAATACTGACAAATTTTACAAGTGCTTGTATACAAATGCAAAAAGTCTAAATACTAAGATGGCTGAACTTGAGTGTCTGGCATTAAATGAGGATATTGATATAATAGGCAATACAGAATACTAAGTGTACAGTGCTCACTTTATATAATTTTTTATTACAAATATTTGCACTGTAAAAAAGGCTAAACAAGAAATATTTTTCAATTCACCTCATATAAGTGCAATCTCTCATGAAAGTACAACTTACAAATGTCGATTTTTTTTTACATAACTGTACTCAAAAACAAAACAATGTAAAACTTTAGAGCCTACAAGTCCGCTCAGTCTTACTTCTTGTTCAGCCAATCGCTAAGACAAACAAGTTTGTTTACATATACGGGAGATAATGCTGCCTGCTACCTATTTACAATGTCACCTAAAAGTGAGAACAGGCATTCACGTGGCACTGTTGTAATCAGTGTTGCAAGGTATTTACATGCCATATACACTAAACATTCATATGCCCTTTCATGCATCAACTTGTAAATTGTTTATCTTTTTTTACAGTGCAAATATTTGTAATAAAAATATATATAGTGAGCATTCCACGCTTTGTATTCTGTTGTAATTGAAATCAATATATTTGAAAAATGTAGAAAAACATCCAAAAATATTCATAATAATTTGAAATGGGTATTGCTGTTGTTTAACAGTGCAATTAAAACAGCAATTAATCATAATTAATTTTTTTAATCTCATGATTAATCATGTTTTTTTTAATCGTTTGACCTCCCCAGTAAAAATCTTAAATAAATAAAACAGGTACCATAGAATCTCTGGTTTCAGAGTAGCAGCCGTGTTAGTCTGTATCCGCAAAAAGAACAGGAGTACTTGTGGCACCTTAGAGACTAACAAATTTATTAGAGCATAAGCTTTCGTGGACTACAGCCCACTTCTTCGGATGCATACAGAGTGGAATAAATATTGAGGAGATATATATACACACGTGTGTGTGTGTGTGTGTGTATGTATGTATGTATGTATGTGTATATATATATATATATATATATATAATCTATCTCCTCAATATTTATTCCACTCTGTATGCATCCGAAGGAGTGGGCTGTAGTCCACGAAAGCTTATGCTCTAATAAATTTGTTAGTCTCTAAGGTGCCACAAGTACTCCTGTTCTTTTTTCATAGAATCTCTATGGATAGAAATTCCATGCTTGAATAATAACAATATAGCAGTAAGAATATACTACAGATCACCTGACCAGGATGGTGATGGTGATTGTGACATGCTTTAGGGAGATCAAGAGGCTACAAAAACAGAAAATCCAATAATAATGGTGGATTTCAACTATCCCTGTATTGACTGGGAACATGTCACCTCAGGATGGAACGCAGAGGTAAAAATTTCTAGACACCAGTAATGATAACTTCTTGGACCAGCTAGTCTTGAAACCCAGAAGGGGAGAGACAAGTCTTGATTTAGTTCTAAGGGGCTCACATGATCTGGTCTAAGTGGTGAATACAGCTGAACCACTAGATAATAGCAACCATAAAGTAATTAAATGTAACAACATCCTTGGAGGAGGGAAAATACCAGTGAAATGCACCATAATAGTATTTAACTTAAAAAGGGAAGCTACACAAAAATGAGGAGGCTAGTTAAATGGAGAAATGCCTGCAAGATGCATGGAAACTTTTAAAATTCCTCATAATAGAGGCTCCAACTCAAGTACATCAGAAGCATGAAGCCTGCCAAAATAGTCAGTGGGACCACTAGGAGAATCAAAGTCCTAAAAAGCAACAGAGGGTCCTGTGGCACCTTTAAGACTAACGGAAGTATTGGGAGCATAAGCTTTCGTGGGTAAGAACCTCACTTTTTCAGATGCAAGTCAGTGAGGTTCTTACCCACGAAAGCTTATGCTCCCAATACTTCTGTTAGTTTTAAAGGTGCCACAGGACCCTCTGTTGCTTTTTACAGATTCAGACTAACACGGCTACCCCTCTGATACTAAAGTCCTAAAGAAAAGCTCAAAGGAGACAAGGCCCATGCGGAGAAGCTAAATTAATTCTTTGCATCGGTCTTCGCTGCAGAGGGTGTGAGGGAGATTCCTAAACCTCAACCATTTTTTTTAGGTGACAAATCTGAGGAACTGTTGTATGATGAGGTGTCTGTGTGATGGGGTGGATCACAGAAACCCCTCTGGGAGCTGCCACCCGATGTGCCAAGACTACTTCTGCCCCCTGCTTTCCCTGCTAGCTCGGGACCCCAACACCCTGTCTTGCTGAGCCAGACACTCCCGTCTGCTCCAACACAGAGCCAGGGTCTGAATTACTTGCCCCAAAGCTGCAGGTTTACCTGAAAGCAGCTAACAGAAGTGTTCCTGTCTTTAACACTCAAATGCCCAACTCCCAATGGGGTCTAAACCCAAATAAATCCGTTTTACCCTGTATAAAGCTTATACAGGGTAAACTCATAAATTGTTCGCCCTCTGTAACACTGATAGAGAGAGATGCACAGTTGTTTGCACCCCCAGGTATTAATACATACTCTGAGTTAATTAGTAAGTAAAAAGTGATTTTATTAATACAGAAAGTAGGATTTGAGTGGTTCCAAGTAGTAACAGACAGAACAAAGTAAGTCACCAAGCAAAATAAAATAAAATGCGCAAATCTATGTCTAATCAAACTGAGTACAGATAAGATCCTCACCAGTTCCAGAATGCTCCCTTTTACAGACTAATCTCCTTTTAGCCTGGGTCCAGCAATCACTCACACCCCCTGTTGTTACTGTCCTTTGTTCCAGTTTCTTTCAAGTATCCTGTGGTGGTGGAGAGGCTCCCTCTTTAGCCAGCTGAGGACCCTATGGAGGGGTCTCCCAGGGGTTTAAATAGACTTTCTCTTGTGGGTGGAGAGTCCCTCCTATACAAAGTCCAGCTCCAAGATGGAGTTTTGGAGTCACCTGGGCAAGTCACATGTCCATGCATGACTCACAGTCTTTACAGGCAGAAACCATTGTCCACGTGGTATCTTGTATGTCTCCAGGAAGACTTCTTATGTGGATTGGAGCATTCCAAGATGCATTGTTCCCCAAGTGCTTCCTGATCGGGTACTTAACCTTGCGAATTCCTTCCTAAAGAAGCTGACCAAATGCCTTACAAAGCTTACTTAGAAATCAAGCAAGTATACAGCCAATATTCTTAACCTCAAGTACAAAATGATATATGTGTACAAATAGGATGAATAGATATAGTAGACCATAACCTTTACAGAGATATGTTACATGGCACAGGCAGCACAAAGCATATTCCAGTTATGTCATATTCCCATAAAGCCTTACGGAGGTACCATCACAGTCTATAGAGGAGGTTTTGGGACATATTGATAAAATAAACAGTAATAAATCACTGGGACCAGATGGTATGCACCCAAGAGTTCTGAAGAAACTCAAATATGAAACTGCAGAACTACTAACTGTGGTATGTGACCTATGGCTTAAATCAGCATCTATAGCAGATGATTGGTGGATAATTAATGTAATGCCAATTTTTTAAAAAGGCACTAGAGGCCATCTGGGCAACTATGGGTTGGTAAGCCTAACTTTTGTATCAGGCAGATTGGTTGAAACTGTAGTAAAGAATAGAATTATCAGACACATGGATGAACACAGTATGTTGGGGAAGAGTTAACCCGGCTTTTGTAAAGAGAAATCAGGCTTCATCAATCTATACGGCTCAAGATAGTTAAGTCCAAAGCAGACTGTGAAGAACTTCAAAAAGATCTCACAAAGCTAAGTGATTGGGCAACAAAATGGCAAATGAAGTTTAATGTGGATAAATGTAAAGTAATGCACATTGGAAAAAATAACCCCAACTATACATACAATATGATGGGGGCTAATTTAGCAACACCAAGTCAGGAAAAAGATCTTGGAGTCATCGTGGATAGTTCTCTGAAAATATTCACGCAGTGTGCAGGGGCGGTCAAAAAAGTAAACAGGATGTTAGGAATCATTAAAAAGGGGATAGAGAATAAGACTGAGAATATATTATTGCCCTTATATAAATCGATGGTACGCCCTCATCTCGAATACTGCGTACAGATGTGGTCTCCTCATCTCAAAAAAGATATACTGGCACTAGAAAAGGTTCAGAAAAGGGCAACTAAAATGATTAAGGGTTTGGAACGGGTCCCATATGAGGAGAGATTAAAGAGTCTAGGACTCTTCATCTTGGAAAAGAGGAGACTAAGGGGGGTATGATAGAGGTATATAAAATCATGAGGGATGTGGAGAAAGTGGATAAGGAAAAGTTATTTACTTATTCCCATAATACAAGAACAAGGGGTCATCAAATGAAATTAATAGGCAGCAGGTTTAAAACAAATAAAAGGAAGTTCTTCTTCACGCAGCGCACAGTAAACTTGTGGAACTCCTTACCTGAGGAGGTTGTGAAGGCTAGGACTATAACAGAGTTTAAAAGAGAACTAGATAAATTCATGGTGGTTAAGTCCATTAATAGCTATTAGCCAGGACGGGTAAGGAATGGTGTCCCTAGCCTCTGTCTGTCAGAGGGTGGAGATGGATGTCAGGAGAGAGATCACTTGATCATTGCCTGTTAGGTTCACTCCCTCTGGGGCACCTGGCATTAGCCACTGTCGGTAGACAGGATACTGGGCTAGATGGACCTTTGGTCTGACCCAGTACGGCCTTTCTTATGTTCTTATAAGAATCCTTTGAGGGGGTCAAGAAACATGGACATGGTTGATCCAGTGGATATAGTGTACTTGGACTTTCAGAAAGCCTTTGACAAGGTTCCTCACCAAAGGCTCTTAAGCAAAGTAAGGAGTTACAGGAAAGAGGGAAGGTCCTCTCATGGACAGTAAAAGGTGAAAAGATAGGAATCAAAGGGAGGAATAAATGGTCAGTTTTCATGGTGGAGTGGTAAATAGTGGGGTCCCAAAGGATCTGTACTGGGATGGATGCTGTTCAACATATTTGTAAATGATCTGGAAAAAGGGGTAAACAGTGAGGGGCCAAGTTTGCAGATGATATTAAATTACTCAAGATAGTTAGGTCCAAAGCTGATTGTGAAGAATTACAAAGGGATCTCACAATACTGTGTGACTGGGCAACACAGTGACAGATGAAATTCAGTGTTGATAAATGCAAAGTAATGCACATTGGAAAACATAATCCCAGCTATATATACAAAATGAGGGGGTCTAAATTACCTGTTACCACTCAGGAAAGAGATCTTGGAATCATTATGGATACTTCTCTGAAAAAATCTGCTCAATATGCAGAGACAGCCAAAAAGATCATGCATGTAACATGATCAACAAGAATTTTTGCTATAAGCTGGGGATTTATCAGTTGGAAGTGACAGAGGAGGAGAAATACCTGGATATATTGGTTGATCACAAGATGATTATGAGCTGCCAATGTCATGCGACTATGAAAAAGGCTAATGCAGACCTAGAATGCATCAGGCGAGGTATTTTGAGTAGAGACAGGGAAGTGTTAGTACTGTTATATAAGGCATTGGTGAGACCTTATCTGGAATACAGTGTGCAATTCTGGTCTCCCATGTTTAAGAAAGATAAATTCAAACTGGAACAGCTGCAGAGAAGGGCTACTAGGTGTTTCAGGCCCTCTTCTTACTACACTAGGATGATAAGAGGAATGGAAAAACCATGACTTATGAGAGGAGACTCAAAGAGCTTGGCTTGTTTAACCTAACCAAAAAAAGGCTGAGGGGAGATATGATTGCTCTGTATAAATACATCAGAAGGATAAAGACCAGGGAGGGAGAGGAGTTATTTAAGTTAAGCACCAACATGGGAACAAGAATAAATGGATATAAACTGGCCATCAACAAGTTTAGGCTTGAAATTAGATGAAAGTTTTTAGCCATCAGAGGAATGTAGTTTTGGAACAGCCTTCCAAGGAGAGCTATGGGGGCAAAAACCTAACTGGCTTCAAGACAGCTTGATAAGATTATGGAGGGGATGGTATGATGAGCCTGCCTACAATGGTATGTAGCTGATCTGCGACTACTTGCAGCAAATATCTCCAACAGCCGGAGCCCCCTCCTGCACCAAACTCCCTCCCAGAGCTCACACCCCTGACCCTCTCCTGCACCCCAATCCCCTGCACCAGCCAGAGCCCCCTCCTGCCCCAAACTCCCTCCCAGAGCCTACACCCCTCACCTGTACCCTAACACTCTGCCCCAGGCTCAACCAATGCACACCCCACAGTTGAGAATGTTACACTGATTTGTGACAATCCCTAAAGGATTTTGGATCTATAAACCAAAAATGACACTAATAAAAGGTAAAATTCTTGAACTGTCCAGTGGATTCTATGAGATTAGGTGCAGTGTGACCATATGACCCCTGCACTGAAATTCCCTCCCAGAGCTTGCACCCCTCACTCCTGCACCCCAACCCCCTGCTCTAGGCTCAGCCTGGAACCCCCTCCCATACTCTGAACCCCTTGGCCCCAGCCCAGAGCCTGCACCCTCTTCTGCACCCCAAGCCCCTGCCCCAGCCCGGTGAAAGTGAGCGAGGGTGGGAAGAGCAAGTGACCGAGAGGGGGGGAATGGAGTGAGCAGGGTGGGGCCTCGGGGAAGGGGGAGGGTAGACCCTGGGTTGATCTTAAATTCAAAAAGTGATCTTGTCCGTAAAAAGGTTGGAGACCACTGTCATAACAAAAGAACTAGGGGTCACCAAATGAAATTAATGGGCAGTAGTTTTTAAACAGACAAAAGGAAGTATTTCTTCACACAACACACAGTCAACCTGTGGAACTCTTTGCCAGAGGATGTTGTGAAGGCCAAGACTATAACAGGGTTCAAAAAAGAACTATACATGTTCATGGAGGATAGGTCCATCAATGGCTATTAGCCGGGATGGGTAGGGATGGTGTCCCTAGCCTCTGTTTGCCAGAAGCTGGGAATGAGCAACAGGGAATGGATCACTTGATGTTTACCTGTTCTGTTCATTCCCTCTGGGGCAACGGACAATTGGCCACTGTCGGAAGACAGGATACTGGGCTAGATGGACCTTTGGTCTGCCCCAGTATGGCTGTTCTTACGTTCTTATGACTGGGACTGTTCAGCTTAGAAAAGAGATAACTGGGGGGGTTATGATAGAGGTCTATAAAATCATGAATGGTGTGGAGAAAGTGAAAGTGTTATTTATCCCTTCAAATGAAACACAAACCAGGGGTCACCAAATTAAATTAATAGGCAGCAGGTTTAAAACAAGCATAAGGAAATACTGCTTTATACAATGCACAGTCAACCTGTGGAATTCTATGCCAGAGGATGTTGTGAAGGTCAAGACTATAACAGGGTTCAAAAAAGAACTAGATTCGTTCATGGAGGATAGGTCCATGAATTGCTATTAACCAAGATGATCAGAGATGGAACCTCATGTTCTGGGTGTCCCTAAACCTCTGACTTCCAGAAGCGGGAACTGAATGACGGGATGGATCACTCAATAAAGTGCCCTGTTCTGTTCAGTTCCTCTGAAGTATGTGGCACCGGCCACTTTGGAAGACAAGCTACTGGGGTAGATGGACCATTCGTCTGACCCAGTGTGGCCATCTTTATGTTCTTAATCATGTTTATAGGTTTTAAATCTAACCAGCATCTTGTTCCTGCAGATGATTCTGGAAAGAAAGGCAAATAACCGTCAACAGAAACAAATCCAGAGAGAGAATCTTCAACCAAGTCCATCTCAGTTCAAACCATCTCTTCCAAACACCAGTTCTGTGCCTTATTCTACCATCAGGGATCAGAAAGAGCCAAGACCCACTCTTATGAAAAGCTCACATGTGCCTGCAGGGCCTACAATACTTGGTGAAGTTTCCAGCCAGAGAGAGGGTTTAGCAGGAACTCTCTGCCAGAGACCTAAAATCAACATGCTTTACAACCCCATAACGCACACCACTGTTCAGAGTACGTACCAACCTCCTGAATTAGAATGTGTTGCACATAATAGCTAAGGACAGGGAGAGGAAAGTAGGTAGTGGATTAAGGATGGAGATAGAAACAAGTGAAATTTACAGGAGCAACATGAGATGGTGACTGTAAAGGGGGAAGGGAAGTTGCACCAAGATAGGGTTACCATACGTCCGGATTTTCCCAGACATGTCCGGCTTTTGGGGGCTCAAATCCCCGTCCGGGGGGAAATCCCCCAAAGCCGGGCATGTCCGGGAAAATCGGGAGGCTCGGCCGGGGCCTCTTTGTCCGGGGTCGGGGGCATGGTGCCGGGCCGGGAGCGCGGTGCCGGTCCGGGCCCGCGGGGCCGGGAGCCGGTCCGGGGAGCCGGTCCGGGCCCGTGGGGCCGGGTCGGGGAGCCGGGCCGGGGGTGCGCCGGGCCCGCGGGGCCGGCAGCCGGGGCCGGGGTCGGTGCGCCGGGCCCGCGGGGCCGGCAGCCGGGGCCGGGGTCGGTGCGCCGGGCCCGCGGGGCCGGCAGCCGGGGCCGGGGTCGGTGCGCCGGGCCCGCGGGGCCGGCAGCCGGGGCTGGGGTCGGTGCGCCGGGGCCGGCAGCCGGGGCCGGGGTCGGTGCGCCGGGCCCGCGGGGCCGGCAGCCGGGACCGGGGTCGGTGCGCCGGGCCCGCGGGGCCGGCAGCCGGGGCCGGGGTCGGTGCGCCGGGCCCGCGGGGCCGGCAGCCGGGGCTGGGGTCGGTGCGCCGGGGCCGGCAGCCGGGGCCGGGGTCGGTGCGCCGGGCCCGCGGGGCCGGCAGCCGGGGCCGGGGTCGGTGCGCCGGGCCCGCGGGGCCGGCAGCCGGGGCCGGGGTCGGTGCGCCGGGCCCGCGGGGCCGGCAGCCGGGGCCGGGGTCGGTGCGCCGGGCCAGCGGAGCCGGGAGCCGGGGCCGGGGTCGGTGCGCCGGGCCAGCGGGGCCGGGAGCCGGGGTCGGGGTCGGTGCGCCGGGCCCGCGGGGCCGGCAGCCGGGGCCGGGGTCGGTGCGCCGGGCCCGCGGGGCGGGGAGCCGGGGGGTGCGCCGGGCCCGCGGGGGGTGGTCGGTCGGGGCCGGCACCCCAGGGCCCGAGCCAACCCAGGCTGGAGCCGCCGGGGGGCCAGCCTGGGCCGCGCCTCCTCCCCCCGCCCCCCTTACCTGCTTCAGGCTTCCCGCGAATTAAATGTTCGCGGGAAGCAGGGGAGGGGGCGGAGACTTTGGGAGGGGGCGGAGTTGGGGCGGGGGCGGGGCTGGGGGCGGGGCCAGGGCCCTGGGGAGTGTCCTCCATTTGGAGGCACAAAATATGGTAACCCTACACCAAGAAGACAGTGCATAGAGAATATCAAGACAAATGAATTTCCAATTGGGGTGTGTGTGTGTATTAAATTTTCCCTTCTGGGAATGATTTGTACTGACACTTTTGTGGAGAAGTGCTGGGTGTTGAAATTCCATACTCAAATATTTGGAACACCAAATACTCATTCAGGAATCACAGACTTATCAGTAAAGACTCAGATGATAATTCTGTTGGCTGTTAAACAATTTCTTTCCTCCCCAAAGTCCTTTCTTTCTACTATTTCCATTCTCAAATCACATACCAGTAGAATGGCCTGGTTGCAGTCAAAGCCCCATCAGTATAAGAGAAGGAACAGCTGGAAGGGCATTCTTTTTAGGGTTCCTAGGTCTTTGGAACTCCTTCCTTTGGGCTGTAACAGCCCATATTTGTTAGCTTTCAGGGTATGATGCAAGGCCTGCCTTTTTACCATTGCTCATGAGGAGCTGGGCGTTGGGTAGACCTGGTAGTCGTGATAGAGGACTCTGGGGAGGATTGTGAACAGACCAATTAATTTTTGTTACTTATGTTGTCGCTGGGTTATTTGATTTGATCTGGGATAACTAATCGGTCTGTTAATATATTTTTTAAAGACTGGCAAGGGCACCTGGAACATTGAATGGGCACTCTTTTATTATAGTTTAGTAAAAGGTTAGTTACTGATTTTTTATTAAGGATATACAGAATTTTTCAGTACAAATTATCTTCTTACAGAAGAATTAAAAGAGGGTGACAAATACAAAATAAAAGGGAATACAGCAGAGTTAATTGAAGGCATTTCAAGCTAATGTTACATACATATCTAGTAGATCTAAGCTATCATCACCAAAACAAAGCACAGTAATGATAGCCCGTGATTCCCGTAAGCCTGATTTGTCTATTAGGGCTTGCCTACATGAACGCTGTAAGTCTAAGTTATGCTAGTTCAGTTACATAAGTTACGTCGACTTCAGTTACTTAACTTAGGTTGACTTTCAGCAGTGTTTACACCCCATTATGTTGATGGGAGACACTCTCCCATCGACATAGCTTCCGCCTGTTGGGGAGGTGGAGTACAGACAGACATTGATGGGAGAGTGCTCTGCCATCGACTTAGTGTATCTTCACCAGATCCGCTAAATCGACACCGCTGCACTGATCGCAGCAGTGCCAGTTTGTCCAGTAGTGTAGACATAGCCTCAGATCCAACCTGCCAAAGCCTGTTACAGAAAAACAAACTATCTTCAGCCTAGCATGGAGGCCATATCTTATTAAAAACTTTAAAACAAAGAATCCCACCCTCCTTCTTCACGGAGTGTCCCTGTGGGTGCTCCACTTTAGGTAAGTCTGCGCCCCAGCGCTTGTAGTTGGAGATTTTTAGTAGCAGTGCCTGGTTGGATTGCACATGCGCTGCCCCCATCTTGCGCTGCCTCTGGTGGTTAATAGCACTGTGCAACCAACCCCCCTCAGTTCCTTCTCTACCGCCCTCTGCTTGAGATGAAGCACTTAGCAATGCCTCTGTTCTTTATCTTTCTCTAGTTTTAACTTTAGAATACTAGTTAGTTAACCAATAGTTAGTTAATAGTTTAGTTTACTTCCCCTCTTCCCTGTTTATTTTTTTCCTAATTTTTTTTTCTTATCTTAGGAATTTAATTTTCAGTTATTAGGATACCCTGCCTCATAGGAGAAATTCTACTTTGAGTGGCATGACCAGCTCTCCGGGTTTTAAATGTTGCCTTGCTTGCCGCTCCTCAATCCTGGTGTCTGACAGGCACTTACAGGGTGTCCGCTGCCTCAGCGAGACACATATTCCTCAGAAGTGCTCCCACTGCCACAATTTGAAAGCCCATGCCAGGAAGGTGAGAGACATACAGATAAAACTCATGATGGAGAAGTCCTTGTGCCCCACGTCCTATATAGGATCACAGACCCCTCCTGGACAACTGTCTCCCATGGCAGCATCTGACAGAGGTTTCCCTCCACCCTCTCAGGGGAAGGAGTCCTGTGCCAAAAAGGCATCGAAGAAGTGGGCTCTGATCTCCCCTCCTTGGGAATCCACCAAAAAGCAGCGTTCCCCGACTTGTCAGACCCCATCAGTGGCGACCGCACCAAGACCATCCAACTCTGAGGTAACAGGACCATCTGGTACCGTGCGTACCATGTGAGCCAAAGACCCTAAGTGGGCTGGCTTGGAAAGAGGCACTAAATGGAAACTTACAGTCTCTGCCTCAGTACCGCTGGTGCCACTCAAACATGCAGCATCGAGCAGCTCGGCAGTGCTACAGTCTATGGCATCACCTTCTGCCTCTACAGCGCATTGCGCATGACCCTCTGCACCAACAACTGCAGTAAAGGCATCAGTACTGCTGACAACACCTTCCTCAGTACTGATGCTCTTGGTACCACAGCAGTTTCTCCACCACAAGGATCTTCTGATTGCTTCAGCACTGGAATCTCCACTCCTTGGTACTGACCTCACTCCAGCACACTCGGTACTGAATCAACTTACCACACCAGTCAGATCAGCTCCTTCTTTATCCAGTGGCGAGGATGATGATGATGAAGGGGAAATCCACTCCTCCCATCACTCCTCACCTGTCCACACAGCTACCAGACCAAGTCCACTAGAGCACTAAGGGTACCACACAAGACTCAAGGCTGGTATAGACACCCATGCCATTTTCACTACAGTGGCCTTACTGGGACCCATGGACAGCATAATGCCAACACTACCCTAAGGTTCCCAGTCCACCTAGGACAAGGGCAAGGCATTCTGCTTCACCCTCTGTACCTGGATCCTCTGAACCTCCAGAAGAGGCAGTCAAGGAATTAGAGGACACTTGGGATCAGGAAGTTGCACCAACTGCCAATTTTTCATCCTCTTCCTCAGATGAAGCTATCATGCCTCCACCACCCTCATAGAGGATGACTTGGAATAGTTCCAGAAAATGTTTAAGAGGATTGCAGATTCCGAGGAGATACCGATGGAAGAAGTGGCGGAGTCCTAACATAAGTTGCTGGACATCCTTCAGACTTCAACCTCCTCCAAGATTGTCCTCCCAATAAATGAGGCTGTCATGGACCCAGTCAAGACCATCTGGCAAACCCCAGCAACAATTCCGCACAGCTGCAAAAGGAGCGGATAAAAAATATTATGTCCCTTCCAACAGGATGGAATTCCTATTGTCACACCCCACATCAAACTTTGTAGTGGTTGAGGCCGAGAACAAGCGGGGCAGACAACACCATTCCAGATCCACCCCATATGACAGAGACTGGAAGAGGTTGGATCTTTTTGGGCGCAAAGCCTACTCTTCAGCGATTCTACAGTTTAGGATCGCAAACTATGAAGCAGTAATGGCCAAATACAACCACTTAAATTACTCAAATCTGTCTAACTTTTTTGTCCTCAGGCATTTGTTCAATAAAGAACAATTTAAAGCTTTTATATCTGAGGGTCAGCTCCTAATTCATACAGTTTTACAAGCTTCACTGGACTGTGCAAACACGGTGGCACGTTTAATCACCATGGCCATAATGATGCAACAAGCTTCCTGGCTCCACTTCTCTATTTTTCCCAAAGAGGTACAATCAACTGTCGAGGATCTCCCATTCGAAAGTCCTAAACTGTTTGCAGTCAAAACAGGTGAGTTCCTTCACACTTTGAAGGACTCTAGAGCAACTCTGAGATCCTTGGGCATATGCACACCTACACACACAAGAAAAAACAGGGGAAGTATTATTCGATGTAGAGATATAGATCTGTGCCTTATACACACTCTCAGAGGCAATATGACCTGCAAAGGCAGAGGCCTGCAAGACACAGACCACTCCCTTCCCAGCCTTCTGCATTTCAACAACCTCCCTCAAGGGCCCAAGATAACTCCCACACTTACAAGTGCTGGAAGCATCCACAGCTATCCATCCATCCGGAGACCGTCTGACCCCATTCCTACCAGCATGGCAGACCATCATGTCAGACAATTGGGTATTAGAGATCGAGACTGGCTATTCCATCCAATTTACCTCCATCCCCCCTACCCACCCTCCCTCCCTGTCTCTTTTCAGGGACCCTTCTCGCAAACATGTTATACACTGAGGCACAGTAGAACCAATATCAACAGAACACAGAGAGAAGGATTTCTACTCCCACTATTTTTTAACCAAGAAAAAAAGTGGAGAATGGAGGCTCATTCTCAATTTAAGAAGACTCAAAAAATTTTTGAGGACCCCACGATTCAGGATGGTCATATTAGCAATGATAATTCCAGCACTAGAAAGAGGAGAGTGGTTCTCAGCTCTCAACCTCCAAGATGCATATTTCCACATAATGATACATCCCTCACACAGGAGGTTTGTTCTGGGAATAGCTCATTTCCAGTACAAAGTATTCCCTTTCGGATTATCCACTGCCCCACGGTTATTCTCAAAAGTTGTGGCAGTGGTCCACCTCCACAGACATGGGATCATAATATTCCCCTATCTGGACAATTGCTTACTCAAAGCATCAACTGGAGAAGAGGCACTGGAAGCTATTCAAAAGCTAGTAGCTCTCTTTACATATCTAGGTCTGCAAATAAATGAACAAAAATCACCACACACCTGTGTAGAGACTGGAGTTCATAGGGGCCTACCTCAAATCTCTAGAGGCTACAGCCTCACTGTCCCGACACAATTTTATCACTCTACTCTATTCATAGATTCATAGATTCTAGGACTGGAAGGGACCTCGAGACTGTCATCGAGTCCAGTCCCCTGCCTGCATGGCAGGACCAAATATTGTCTAGACCATCCCTGATAGACATTTATCTAACCTACTCTTCAATATCTCCAGAGATGGAGATTCCACAACCTCCCTAGGCAAATTACTCCAGTGTTTAACCACCCTGACAGTTAGGAACTTTTTCCTAATGTCCAACCTAGACCTCCATTGCTTCTTGTTCTGTCCTTAGAGGCTAAGGTGAACAAGTTTTCTCCCTCCTCCTTATGACACCCTTTTAGATACCTGAAAACTGCTATCATGTCCCCTCTCAGTCTTCTCTTTTCCAAACTAAACAAACCCAATTCTTTCAGCCTTCCTTCATAGGTCATGTTCTCAAGACCTTTAATCATTCTTGTTGCTCTTCTCTGGGCCCTTTCCAATTTCTCCACATTTTTCTTGAAATGCGGTGCCCAGAACTGGACACAATACTCCAGCTGAGGCCTAACCAGAGCAGAGTAGAGCGGAAGAATGACTTCTCGTGTCTTGCTCACAACACACTTGTTAATACATCCCAGAATCATGTTTGCTTTTTTTTGCAACAGCATCACACTGTTGACTCATATTTAGCTTGTGGGCCACTATAACCCCTAGATCCCTTTCTGCTGTACTCCTTCCCATTCTGTATGTGTGAAACTGATTTTTTCTTCCTAAGTGGAGCACTTTGCATTTGTCTTTGTTAAACTTCATCCTGTTTAACTCAGACCATTTCTCCAATTTGTCCAGATCATTTTGAATTATGACCCTGTCCTCCAAAGCAGTTGCAATCCCTCTCAGTTTGGTATCATCCGCAAACTTAATAAGCATACTTTCTATGCCAATATCTAAGTCGTTAATGAAGATATTGAGCAGAGCCGGTCCCAAAACAGACCCCTGCGGAACCCCACTCGTTATGCCTTTCCAGCAGGATTGGGAACCATTAATAACAACTCTCTGAGTACGGTTATCCAGCCAGTTATGCACCCACCTTATAGTGCCCATCTAAATTGTCTTTGCCTAGTTTATCGATAAGAATATCATGCGAGACCGTATCAAATGCCTTACTAAAGTCTAGGTATACCACATCCACAGCTTCTCCCTT
Source organism: Chrysemys picta bellii (assembly GCF_011386835.1). Lineage (NCBI taxonomy): Eukaryota > Metazoa > Chordata > Testudines > Emydidae > Chrysemys > Chrysemys picta. The sequence goes on along the minus strand of NC_088792.1, from coordinate 291,199,570 downwards.
ATCCACAAGACTCGTTATCCTATCAAAGAAAGCTATCAGATTGGTTTGACATGATTTGTTCTTTACAAATCCATGCTGGCTGTTCCCTATCACCTTCCAAGTGTTTGCAGATGATTTCCTTAATTACTTGCTCCATTATCTTCCCTGGCACAGAAGTTAAACTAACTGGTCTGTAGTTTCCTGGGTTGTTTTTATTTCCCTTTTTATAGATGGGCACTATATTTGCTCTTTTCCAGTCTTCTGCAATCTCTCCCATCTCCCATGATTTTCCAAAGATAATAGCTAGAGGCTCAGATACCTCCTCTATTAGCTCCTTGAATATTCTAGGATGCATTTCATCAGGCCCTGGTGTCTTGCAGGCATCTAACTTTTCTAAGTGATTTTTAACTTGTTCTTTTTTAATTTTATCTGCTAAACCTACCCCCTTCCCATTAGCATTCACTATGTTAGGCATTCCTTCAGACTTCTCAGTGAAGACCGAAACAAAGAAGTCATTAAGCATCTCTGCCATTTCCAAGTTTCCTGTTACTGTTTCTCCCTCTTCACTGAGCAGTGGGCCTACCCTGTCTTTGGTCTTCCTCTTGCTTCTAATGTATTGCTAAAAAGTCTTCTTGTTTCCCTTTATTCCTGTAGCTAGTTTGAACTCATTTTGTGGCTTTGCCTTTCTAATCTTGCCCCTGCATTCCTGTGTTGTTTACCTATATTCATCCTTTGTAATCTGTCCTAGTTTCCATTTTTTATGACTCCTTTTTATTTTTTAGATCATGCAAGATCTCGTGTTTAAGCCAAGGTGGTCTTTTCCACATTTTCTATCTTTCCTAACCAGCGGAATAGCTTGCTTTTGGGCCCTTAATAGTGTCCCTTTGAAAAACTGCCAACTCTCCTCAGTTGTTTTTCCCCTCAGTCTTCATTCCCATGGGACCTTACCTATCAGTTCTCTGAGCTTACCAAAATCTGCCTTCCTGAAATCCATTGTCTCTATTTTGCTGTTCTCCCTTCTACCCTTCCTTAGAATTGCAAACTCTATGATTTCATGATCACTTTCACCCAAGCTGTCTTCTACTTTCAAATTCTCAACGAGTTCCTCCCTATTTGTTAAAATCAAGTCTAGAACAGCTTCCCCCCAGTAGCTTTTTCAACCTCCAATCTAATCACACAAAGCAAGCCAGCCCACAGGCATTAGCCAGGACCTGCTTCCAACTGTTAGGCCACATGTCAGCGATGATATTTGTCATCAAATACATCAGACTGCACATGCGATGCCTGCAAGGCTGGCTCAGGACAGTGTATATTCCACACAGACATAGCATAAACAAATGTCTTACAATGCCAGCCAAAGTAAAATACTCTCCACATTAGTGAATTCAACCAAACGACGTTTGCACAGGAGTCCCTTCATACAGACCCTTCCATCAATGATAATCACAACAGACGCTTCTCTGCTTGGTTGTGGGGCACACATGCACAACCAACCACGTGATCCAAGGCCACTGGTCCCCATCAGAATTAACACTACACATAAACCTGCTAGAGCTGCAGGCAGTCCGCAGTGCATCCTCACACTTCCTACCTGCAACCAGTGACAAGGCCATAATGGTTCTGACAGACAACATCACTTGTATGTTTTATATAAACTGACAAGGAGGAGCACAGTCACACTCCCTCTGCACAAAAGCCAGGCTACTATGGACTTGGTGCATCAGCCATGACATCAACATCTCAGCCTCCTACCTACCAGGATGCCAAAACACCACTGCAGATGCACTGAGCAGAAAATTCTCCTAGGACCAAGAGTGGGAAATGAACACCAAAGTATTACAGAGCATATTCAGACATTATAGGCCTATTTGCGACAACCCAAAATGCCAAGTGCCCACACTTCTGCTTAAGAGCTGCTTTCCTCCTCCAATGGGATGCACCTCTAATGCCTTTCCCCCAACCCCTCTTCTATCCAGAGTCATACACAAGGTCAGAACCAACAACTCCAGAGTCATCTTGATAGCTCTCATGTGGCCCAGACAAACATGGTTTCCTTACCACACGAGGATGGCTGTGTGCCAACCAGGCACTCTTCTCCTTCTACCACATCTCCTGTCTCAGGATGCAGGCTAGGTCCATCACCCAAACCTGGCGAGACTCCACCTGAAGGCATGGCTATGCCACGGTTACGAGACAATGAAATGATCTGTTCTGAGGTGGTAAGGGACATTCTTTTAAACAGCAAAAGATCTACTACTCGAAATACCTACTTGCACAAATGGAAGAAGTTCCATACATGGTGCCAGAATAGACAAATTATGGTGACTTCCTCTTCTTTACCAATAGTACTGGACTATATACTGGAACATAAGAAATTAGGTCTCTCCATTAGCTTGATCAGAGTACATCTCACGTCAATCACAGCATTCCACCACAAAGTGGATGAGTTCTCAATCTTCGCTCACCCAATCACTAAATACTTTCTCAAGGGTTTTTGTTCCTTTCTCGTCCCATCCCTTTGTTTCTTCCACCCTTGCTCTTTCCTTCCCTGTAGGAGAGAAGGTATGAGATGCACCTCTTTCCCCTTCCTCCCCCGCTTACTATCTTCTCTTCTGTTTCTCTATGGGGTTCTTTTTTATTGTCCATTTCATCCTTTCTAACCTGGCTCTAACTTTACCATCTGTGTTTCATCCTTCATTCTTCTCACTCTAATTCTCCCTCCTTTCTCTCTATCACTTTGTGACTGGTGTCCTAGTGGGGAGCTAGCTATGGTCACTCAATTAGGGTGCACTGCAAAAAAATGGGGCAGACAAACCCCAAAAAGCTGTTGGATATTCCAATACTTATATTTACCAAGCCAGCATAAAACAGCTTCTTTATTACTTTACTGGTTACTCAGAAATCCAATCAACACAGTTCCCTTAAAGTGATCCAGCCTCAGGCCTCCATCCAGGTATCCACGTCAAATATGATGAAAATTTCTGTAAATCTTATTTCATCATATAAAAGAAAAGGTTCTACCAATCCCAAAGGATCAGACACATTACCTCCCAGATTATTGAATATTCCAGCTCTTACCCAAATACATGCTACAGCCAATTTTTATTAACTAAACTAAAATTTATTAAAAAACAAAAGAGTATGGTTAAAAGATCAATATACATACAGACATGAGTTCAATTCTTAAGATTCAGATTCATAGCAGAGATGGTGAGCTTTGTTGTTGAAAAGAGTTTTCAGAAATAGTTCCTAGGTTATAGTCCAATGTCCAAATCTCATATTCAGGGCGTACCAGCATAATTGGGACCTCAGTCTTGCAACTCAAATTTCCCTGATGAAGCCTAATCAGATATGAGATGAACAGAATCAGGACCAAGGATCTTTTATACAATTTCATGTCTTTTGACAAGTTGGCGTTCAGAAGGTAATTAGCATGACTTTGCTATACGTTTCAAAGAGAGATGAATACAGAGCTATCCCATGTTTACAATTCATTTAAATGATAGGATGTTCTTTTGACTCTGAATTATCAGAATACAGCAGAGACAGGGACTGTTGATTACATGACCCTACTCATACACATGTAAAAACATAAACATTATCTCCCCACATGTCTTTTGAGGGTTATTTATTTTGCAGGATGTTTAGCCCTTTCTAGCCATGCATCACACATATGTTCTTTCTTCCTGCAGATAGTCTGGGTTCTGTTGTAATGGCCAGGAACCATTCAGCACCGCTCCCTCAGCATCAGAGAACATCCTCCATCAATAGGAAACATGGGAGACAGATCACATGGATGAATATGAATGCTCAACCACCTGGAACGAGCATACAGAATCCCTATAATGTGAGTAGCATCACACAGGACCAGTCTTACTGTTCGCAGGGATCCAAGTTGCCGTGGGGGGAAATGAGTTTTTACTTGCCTTCCACTCTGGTGCAATTTCCAAGGGGAAGTCAGGTTGGACTGTGATTTGCTCAGTTAGAAGGGCTGAAAGCAGTCAGTGGGCTTCTTGTGACTGAGGTAAGTACTGCAATTCCATTGGACATATGGAGAGTCTGTGGGAACTGTTTCTCAGATGACAGTCTGCACAGTGTGGTGTGGCAAGACACCTTCTCAGTCTCACCAGCCTCCGCTGCTTTTAGCCTTGATGAGAAAGGCTTGGGTAAAACAGGCCCTCTTGGTTGCACAGGGGAAGTCCATTCCTTCTCACCACCAGTCTTTTGGGCTTGTTTTTCTCCCTTATTGGAGGGAATGCAGCCTCCCCTCCTGGTGAGGCTCGCTGCTCCTAACCTACTGGCAGCATGACTCCTTCTCTTTCTCCCCCTCTTCTCCCAACAGGGGAGGGTTTAAAAAGGTCTCAGGCAGCCCTTAGTTGGAATCAGCTGTTCCTAATTGACCTCAGGTAACTCCCTCTCAGCTGATCCTAACTGATTCTCTGGTAACCCCTTCTCAGTTGATAGGGAGGAGGGCCTTTTAACCTTCTGGGACTGTTTTCTACCCCTTGCTTGCAGCTGTCGGTCCTGAGCTTATCACAGTGGGTAATAATCCCACTGTGCCCACACAGAAGATTGATGTTTCCTTATCAGGGACATTGAAGAGAAGGCTGGCTATAGAGTTTTTGCTAGCATAAGTAAGAACTGGATGCCCCACAAAGGATTTTCCATCCCTAAAATCCAGTGTTTTTACAGCAGGTTTTGAAGCAGTGACTAATAGTGACTTCACAAAGATTAGATGTGAAGTAACAGCTGTTCTTCTAGTGTCCATGAGCGTACTCCTCTTGAGGAGGAGGAGAATAGTGAATAGACAACTTTAGAAGGCAGCTTTGTGATTTTCCGTCCTTTTGTGCATGTAGAGTCCAGCTGGTGACTAAAATGATCTGCCACAAGTTAGGCAGAGGTGATGTTTCTTTTTCGAGTGCTGTCCGTGTGGGTGCTCCACTCCAGGTGATGTGCGTCCTGGTGCCGTTGATCGGAGATCTTCGGTAGCAGTGCATGGTCAGGATGCACGCACCCAGCTGTTGTCTCGTGGCGTTAGTAGGGTCTGTCTGTGCACACGCGTCCCGCACCCCCTCCGTTCCTTCAACTGTCCTCGGCTGACGATGGGACTAGGGGCAGTGCTGAACCTCTTTCCCTGGTCACAGAAGGAAACAAGAAGAAATAGTTAGCTAGAAATATCCCAGTTCTTTCCCTTCCTTTAGACTAGTTATTCATTGTTCGTTAGTTTAAAAGACAAAAAAACAAAAAAAAAACCTTTTTTTCTCTCAAGTTCGTTTCCCACTGAGACTTCCTCCCCAGGCAGTCATATGCTGGGGTCCCCTGGATTCAAAAAAATGCGGCTCTTGCAATGAGTCTATGCCTGGGTCTGATGTACACTCACTGTGTGTGAAGTGTCTAGATGAGACACACGTCCCCGCAAAGTGTAATGGACTGAAAGCCAGGGTTCACCACGACAGAGACCTGCGGCTGAAAATGCTCCTTATGGAGAAATCCGTGCAGCCACCAGTGGAGACAGGCACAGGTAATCACTCGCCCTCATGCTCCCCTACGAGATTGGAACCGACCAGGAGAGGGGAGGACTCCTGTCTCATGCTGAGAAAGAGGGACGATCGATGAGTTATCTTAAGTGCCTATACACAAATGCAAGAAGCCTGGGAAACAAGCAGGGAGAACTGGAAATCCTGGCACAGTCAGGGAACTATGATGTGATTGGAATAACAGAGACTTGGTGGGATAACTCACATGACTGGAATACTGTCATGGATGGATATAAACTGTTCAGGAAGGACAGGCAGGGCAGAAAAGGTGGGGGAGTTGCGTTGTATGTAAGAGAGGAGTATGACTGCTCAGAGCTCCGGTATGAAACTGCAGAAAAACCTGAGAGTCTCTGGATAAAGTTGAGAAGTGTGAGCAACAAGGGTGATGTCGTGGTTGGAGTCTGCTATAGACCACCAGACCAGGGGGATGAGGTGGACGAGGCTTTCTTCTGGCAACTAGCAGAAGTTGCTAGATCGCAGGCCCTGGTTCTCATGGGAGACTTTAATCACCCTGATATCTGCTGGGAGAGCAATACAGCGGTGCACAGACAATCCAGGAAATTTTTGGAAAGTGTAGGGGACAGTTTCCTGGTGCAAATGCTGGAGGAACCAACTAGGGGCAGAGCTTTTCTTGACCTGCTGCTCACAAACAGGGAAGAATTAGTAGGGGAAGCAAAAGTGGATGGGAACCTGGGAGGCAGTGACCATGAGATGGTCGAGTTCAGGATCCTGACACAAGGAAGAAAGGAGAGCAGCAGAATACGGACCCTGGACTTCAGAAAAGCAGACTTTGACTCCCTCAGGGAACAGATGGGCAGGATCCCCTGGGAGAACAACATGAAGGGCAAAGGGGTCCAGGAGAGCTGGCTGTATTTTAAAGAATCCTTATTGAGGTTGCAGGAACAAATCATCCCGATGTGTAGAAAGAATAGTAAATATGGCAGGCGACCAGCTTGGCTAAACAGTGAAATCCTTGCTGATCTTAAACGCAAAAAAGAAGCTTACAAGAAGTGGAAGATTGGACAAATGACCAGGGAGGAGTATAAAAATATTGCTCAGGGATGCAGGAGTGAAATCAGGAAGGCCAAATCACACTTGGAGTTGCAGTTAGCAAGAGATGTTAAGAGTAACAAGAAGGGTTTCTTCAAGTATGTTAGCAAGAAGAAGAAAGTCAAGGAAAGTGTGGGCCCCTTACTGAATGAGGGAGGCAACCTAGTGACCGAGGATGTGGAAAAAGCTAATGTACTCAATGATTTTTTTGCCTCTGTCTTCACACACAAGGTCAGCTCCCAGATTGCTGCACTGGGCAGTACAGCATGGGGAGAAGGTGACCAGCCCTCTGTGAAAAAAGAAGTGGTTCGGGACTATTTAGAAAAACTGGACGTGCACAAGTCCATGGGGCCGGATGCACTGCATCCGAGGGTGCTAAAGGAGTTGGCGGGTGAGATTGCAGAGCCATTAGCCATTATTTTTGAAAACTCATGGCGATCCAGGGAGGTCCCAGATGACTGGAAAAAGGCTAATGTAGTGCCCATCTTTAAAAAAGGGAAGAAGGAGGATCCGGGGAACTACAGGCCAGTCAGCCTCACCTCAGTCCCTGGAAAAATCATGGAGCAGGTCCTCAAGGAATCAATTATGAAACATTTAGAGGAGAGGAAAGTGATCAGGAACAGTCAGCATGGATTCACCAAGGGGAAGTCGTGCCTGACTAACCTAATTGCCTTCTATGAGGAGATAACTGGCTCTGTGGATGAGGAGAAAGCAGTGGATGTGTTATTCCTTGACTTTAGCAAAGCTTCTGATACGGTCTCCCACAGTATTCTTGCCGCCAAGTTAAAGAAGTATGGGCTGGATGAATGGACTGTAAGGTGGACAGAAAGCTGGCTAGATCGTCGGGCTCAACTGGTAGTGATCAATGGCTCCATGTCTAGTTGGCAGCCGGTTTCAAGCGGAGTACCCCAAGGGTCGGTCCTGGGGCTGGTTTTGTTTAATATCTTTATTAATGATCTGGATGATGGTGTGGACTGCACTCTCTGCAAGTTTGCAGATGACACTAAACTAGGAGGCGTGGTAGATACACTAGAGGGTAGGGATCGGATACAGAGGGACCTAGACAAATTAGAGGATTGGGCCAAAAAAAACCTGATGAGGTTCAACAAGGACAAGTGCAGAGTCTTGCACTTAGGACGGAAGAATCCCATGCACTGCTACAGATTAGGGACCGAATGGCTAAGTAGCAGTTCTGCAGAAAAGGACCTAGGGGTCACAGTGGACGAGAAGATGGATATGAGTCAACAGTGTGCTCTTGTTGCCAAGAAGGCTAACGGCATTTTGGGCTGTATAAGTAGGGGCATTGCCAGCAGATCGAGGAACGTGATCGTTCCCCTTTATTCGACATTGGTAAGGCCTCACCTGGAGTACTGTGTCCAGTTTTGGTCCCCACACTACAAGAAGGATGTGGAAAAATTGGAAAGAGTCCAGCGGAGGGCAACAAAAATGATTAGGGGTCTGGAGCACATGACTTATGAGGAGAGGCTGAGGGAACTGGGATTGTTTAGTCTCCAGAAGAGAAGAATGAGGGGGGATTTGATAGCAGCCTTCAACTACCTGAAGGGGGGGTTCCAAAGAGGATGGAGCTCGGCTGTTCTCAGTGGTGGCAGATGACAGAACAAGGAGCAATGGTCTCAAGTTGCAGTGCGGGAGGTCCAGGTTGGATATCAGGAAAAACTATTTCACTTGGAGGTTGGTGAAACACTGGAATGCATTACCTAGGGAGGTGGTGGAGTCTCCTTCCTTGGAGGTTTTTAAGGCCCGGCTTGACAAAGCCCTGGCTGGGATGATTTAGCTGGGAATTGGTCCTGCTTTGAGCAGGGGGTTGGACTAGATGACCTCTTGAGGTCCCTTCCAACTCTGATATTCTATGATTCTATGATTCTAGGAACGCAGCTTCACCCTCTCATTTGACTTTACCTCCCATATCCCAGAGGACAGAAGATCAGATTTTAAATCAGTCGTCGAAGGTCAACTGGTGTCTAGGATGGCGCTACAAGCATCCCTGGACATGGCCGACACAGCAGCCCGTACTACCGCAACCGCAGTAGTGATGCGCAGGTCTTCCTGGCTGTCTTCATCTGGCATCCCTAAAGACCTGCAAACCAAAGTGGAGGACCTTCCCTTTGATAAGAATAAACTTTTTTCCAAAAAAACTGACCAAGTCCTTCACACCATGAAAGACCCCAGGGCCACTCTGCACACACTGGGATATACCCTTCCCTCCCCAGGAAGCAACGGTATCAACCTTATCAGATGCCCTGCGCACAACAGTATCACCGGCCCCAGTCGAGATTGTATGATAATGGGAGGAACCGCAACAGACCTCCCTGGCACAGACAAAACCAAGCGCAACTAACTACATCCCACACATCGGGAAACAAACAACAATTTTTAAGCCTTGGTCAGGGGTCTGTGCGACCATCCCTTGGCATCACCACTTGCCCATTTGGTCACTGCCTCCATTTTTTCCACCATGTCTGGCAACTAGTAACACAGGACCACTAGATCCTGGAAATAGTACAATTGGGCTACTCCATCCCTTTCATTTCATGCCCACCCACCCTTCCCGGTCCCTCTTCAGGGACCCCTATCACGAGCAACTACTTCAAGCAGAGGTGACTCATCTTCTACAGCTAGGTGCAGTGGAACCTGTACTAGCACAACATCGGGAAAAAGGGTTTTACTCTTACTATTTCCTGACCCAGAAGAAAGGCGGAGGATGGCGACCTATACTAGACCTATGAGGACTGAAAGAAGAACAGGAGTACTTGTGGCACCTTAGAGACTAACAAATTTATTAGAGCATAAGCTTTCGTGGACTACAGCCCACTTCTTCGGATGCATATAGAATGGAACATTCTATATGTTCCATTCTATATGCATCCGAAGAAGTGGGCTGTAGTCCACGAAAGCTTATGGTCTAATAAATTTGTTAGTCTCTAAGGTGCCACAAGTACTCCTGTTCTTCTTTTTGCGGATACAGACTAACACGGCTGTTACTCTGAAACCTATGAGGACTGAACAAATTTGTACGCGTACAAAAATTCAAGATGGTCACATTGGGCACAATAATACCTGTGCTGGAACAAGGGGACTGGTTCTCAGCCCTCAACCTACAGGATGCTTATTTTCATATACCAATGCACCCAGCACACAGACACTTTCTGCGATTCACAGTAGGGCACGACCACTTCCAATACAGAGTGCTACGGTTCGGACTCTCCACAGCACCGTGAGTGTTCTCTGGTGTGTGTGAGAGAGAGAGAGAGAGAGAGAGAGAGACTCGCAGTAGTGGTGGCCCACCTACACAAACACAGAATTATACTTTTCCCCTACCTAGACAACTGCCTTATCAAAGGCCGATCATACGAAAAGACATTAGAGGCCACTCATTTTACCATCTTCCTTTTCCACAGTCCAGGCCTGCAAATAAACTTCCAAAAATCCACCCTGATACCCACATAGCAAATTGAGTTCATCGGGGCGCATCTGGACTCAGTTTTGAGCAGAGCCTCACTTCCACACACCAGATTCCTCACCGTCACACACCTCATACACAGGTTATCCATTTGTCCCAGAGTGGAGGCAAGAACATGCCTGCAGCTTCTTGGTCACATGGCATCCACCACCTTCATGGTCAAATATGCTAGACTACATATGAGGTGCCTTCAGGGTTAGCTCAGCTCCATATACAAACCCAGCAGGCACAGCCTCCACGTGACGCTAACTCCTCCAGCAAAGGTATTAGTCTTCCTACAATAGTGGACAAAAACAGGAAACATGCACAGGTGTCCCCTTCTATCAAAATTCCCCTGTGCTCATGCTCACAACAGATGCTTCCCTGATAGGCTGGGGAGCACACCTGGGAGATCACACATCACAAGGCAGATGGTCCCTGTAAGAGACGCGTCTATACATAAACCTTCTAGAGCTCAGAGCAATCAGATATGCTTGCCTCCACTTTCTCCCAATCATAAGAAACAAATCTATTTGAGTCTTGACAGATAATATAGCATGCGTGTTCTACATCAACAGACGGGGGAGCGGGGAACGCAATCGCACTCCCTGTGCACAGAAGCCATCCAACTATGGAATTGGTGCATACAACATCGCATAGAGATCACTGCTTCCTACCTATCTGAGTGTCAGAACGCTACCACTGACATACTCAGCAGACACTTCTCACAAGAACACGAATGGGAATTACACCCCACGATACTGCGACAGCTCTTCTCCCACTGGGGCACCCCATCTTTAGATCTGTTTGCCACAACACAAAACTTAAAATTCCATCTATTCTGCTCCAGGGCAGGACTCGGGACCACGTCCCTCGGAGACACGTCCCTCATTCTGTGGAACAAGACACTCATGTACGCTTTCCCACCGGTCCCACTGATACACAGAGTCTTGCGCAAGATCAAAGAGGACAAGGCCAGGGTCATACTTATTGCCCCAGCCTGGCCCAGACAGACAAGGTATCCCTACCTGCTGCGCATGTCCATCCGCCCTCCAAGAATTCTTCCCAAGAGACCGGATCTGCTCTCCCAGGGCAACGGTCAGATTCTCCATCCACAACTGCAGAAGCTCCATCTGACGGCTTGGTTCCTTCATGGTTCCAAACCCACGAACTAGCTTGTTCGGAGCAGGTCCGACACATCCTCCTGCACAGTAGATGAGACTCCACTCGTAAGAGTTACCTGCAAAAGTGGAAACGATTCTCCATATGGTGCTCCAACAGAAATTTGCCACCCCAACAGTGCGCCTCTCCCTGATATCTTGGACTGCCTCTTACAACTAAAAAAAGATGGACTATCGCTCAGTTCTATCAGAGTACACCTCACGGCAGTTAATACCTTCCATGACACGCTGGACGGGTTTTCAGTTTTCACCCACCCCACCATAAAACGCTTCCTCACAGGCCTTCAAAACCTTTATCCTGAGATTCACCTACCCACAGCTACCTGGAATCTGAACCTAGTTCTCCAAGGTCTCATGAAACCTCCCTTTGAACCACCGGCTACCTCCTCCATACTACACATGTCCATGAAAGTAGCTTTCTTAGTCTCCATAACGTCGGCAAGAAGGGTCGGGGAAATAAGCGCGCTAATGGCCTACCCTCCCTACACAATTTTCTTTAAAGACAAGGTTACAATGCGACTCCATCCCAAATTTCTTCCCAAGGTGGCGTCCACCTTCCATCTCAATCAGCCAATACACCTACCTGCATTCTACCCCAAACCTCATAAGAACCCACATGAAGTGGCATTACATACTCTTGATGTCTAGGGTGACAAGCTTGCAAATGTGAAAAATCGGGACAGAGGTTGGGTGGTAATAGGCACCCATGTAAGAAAAGCCCCAAATATCGGGACTGTCCCTATAAAATTGGGACATCTTGTCACACTTTTGATGTCAGATGTGGAATTGCCTTTTATTTGGACAGAACTAAGGCATTCCGTAAATCTCCTAGACTATTCGTGTCCACGACCGAACGATTGAAGGGTGCTGCTATTTCCAAGCAATGAGTCTCCAAGTTGATATCTGAATGCATTAAGTCCTGCTACCAGACCCAGATTGCTCAACCCCCCAAGAGCATCAAAACACACTCTACCCAGAGCGATGTCAACATCCGTTGCATTCCTGCAAAATGTACCTATTACCGACATATGCAAGGCGGCCACCCGGGCATCAGACCACATGTTTGCCAAACATTATGCTATCACACAGGACACTACAGCAGACACCATAGTAGGCCACACAGTACTGTCTACTGTTATCAGTGACGCAACTCCACAGTCCCACCAACCATAGTGGGTACCGCTTCACATGCACCTGGAGTGCAGCACCCATAGGGACAGCACTCGAAGAAGAAAAGAAGGTTACTCACCTTGCAGTAACTGAGGTTCTTTGAGATGTGTGCCCCTGTGGGTGCTCCACTACTCACCCTCCTCCCCTCTACTTTGGCGTATGACTCAGACAACTCTACGGTAGAGAAGGAACTGAGGGGGTGCAGGACATACGTGCACAGTCAGACCCTAACGATGCCCCGAGACAACAGCTGGGCACGTGTGTCCCAGCTAGGCACTGCTACCACAGAACTCCGATCAACGGCACCAGGATGCACCATCACCTGGAGTGGAGCACCCACAGGGACACACATCTCAAAGAACCTCAGTTACTACAAGGTGAGTTACCTTCTCTTCTGCTTGTGAATTAGATACCAAGTGCTAGTTAACACAATGTGTGTTTGGTGCATATATATGTCCAACACCTCTGCATGTGCTCATTGTCAAAAGTAGAAGAGAGCTTGAACAGAAGCAACATAGTTTCTGAAGGGTTAACCCCTGCATATTCCCTTGCACTGGTACAGAAAGGGTTAGCCGCCCTGAGAAAGAAATGTAAATGGAGGTGATCACCCCAGATGTGAAATCCACAGATGTACTCTCTTAATAAATCCTGCCTGGCAAGAAATTCCACTTGTTTTGTGAGGATAGCAAGAGAAGAGCTTCTTTTTCAGAATACCGATCCTCTTCTCCCAGCCCCAGGGGCTGCTAGACAGTGCTGCTCAGCCCTGTCACTGATATCTTTCTTCTCCAGGATCAGCAAGTGCCAAAAGATCCTGACTCTCAAGGTCAGTCCGTATCCAACCAGAGATCGTTTTCACTATCCAGTCAGGCACAGGAAGCTGCTATCCACAATCACCTGACCAGGAAGGACTCTCCCATGATGGTTGGGGTGACAGCAGCCAGTACCAGACTAGTGAGTATGGGCATTTGTCTTTCACCATTTCAAGTGGCTGATTGGAGCTGCACAATGTACCTACAGCTATACGCCTTTCCCTTCAAACTCAGGCTCAATCCTGCTCTCACTTTTGTGGTGAGATCATAGTCTATTACTCTTCATATCTTGTTTGATCCCCATTGTCTTCTCCATGTTGTGAGCTCAGCCTGCACCCCTTCTCCTTTACAACCTTCTCTCCTTCACCTTCTGGACAGTTCTGCCCTATGCCCCTTCTCCTCCACACTCTGGGATTTGCCCTACTCCTTCTCTGCATAGCCAGAATCTATCCCACTCCCCAGACCATTCCATTTCCCAAACCCCTTGTTTCTCTATGAGGAGTTGATTTAGGATCCCTGAGCTTTCTTTGCTCTTCTCTCTTACACAGAATCCAAGGAACCCACAGTTTCCCAGCAGGGATGCGCACCCTCTTCTGAAGTCCAGTAAAAAGATGTTTCAGGTCACAGCAAATATGGGAGCTGCTGGAGATCCCAAGGCATCGATGGGCAGTTACTCCCAGTCCTATGGGACCATCTGTAAATCTGCACTCCAGAATCTTCCAATATCAAATTCCTGCCAACAGGCACCAGCATTGAATACGTACCAGCACTGACCAAGTGGAGTACAGCCCAATCCACCCATCCACAGGCCCTGTAGGGAACAAACAGCTGGGGTACAACTCCACTCCCAGGCATTTGGCAGGACCCAATGCTAGAGAAGTACTGCCTGCACTCACCATATGGGGCACAGTGCCACTTTCTCTGAGCAAGATAGCAAGAATGGTCTGGCATTCTGATCCTTTTAACTTCTCAAGCCTGTGCAAAGACACAAGGTAGGCAGGGGACACAGCATCATTTGTTTCCATACAACGCTGTAGGCACAGTTTATCTTTACATACTATTCCTCATATTCAGTATCACTGATAGCTACAGAAAGCTGCTTTATTCTGCTACTGGCTTGTGTTGTTAGATATATCCAGACTGATTTGTCCATCTCTATTGGCCTCAATCTGTTTGTGTTCACTGAATCCAAACTTTGGAGTGGGGCAGGTAACTAAGAATAGACCATTCTCTGAAGCTCAGGAAGACTAAATTTACCATGGATATCTTGATCTCCCTTCACTTTATGTTCCCAGTAATTCCCATGTCCTTTTGGGGTACAAAAACGGTTATTAACATTCTCTCACTCCAATAAAGTAGTTTCCTTTCCTTATGTATTTTTCTCCAGTGTATTTAATACTATAACTATCATGTGTGGATATACTCTTGTATGTATTGTAATAATAAACTGCTTATATTTCACTGAGGGAAGTACCTTCCTTTCACAGCATGTTGTCCGCTGTGTAGGAGTGAATGAGACAGAATCACTGGGGAAGTGCTTCTTTGTCTAATGGCCTGATACTGATTATACATTCACTTGTCTCTCCCAGAATGCAGCAGTCCATGAGATGCCTTTGCTGAATCATCATAAAGTCGTTCTGGAGCAACAGTAGCCCTATCATAGTTAAGGCTAAAGCTAACTTCCCACTTTAACAGCGGTCTTTCAAATGCTTTCCTCTCTCAACTTTCCCCAAAAGAAGCCACTGTCCCTGAAGTTTCACAAACCATATCTCATTGCGGGGTAGTGTTTTTCAATCAGAAAAACAATATTCAAATTATTGTGTTTTAAATATTTTTTTGTCACCAACTCTGAAAATTTTCTAAACTCTTGTTAGCCCATCGTATCTCCAGCTTTGTCTATAAATTCAAAATATGGTTTATTTAGCTGGCTTTTCTCAGAAGTGACTTTTATTGTTTCTGGGGGAATTACAGTGATACGTAGTTTAAGGAGCTGGTAATGGGGTGTACATATCCCACACTAAGGTAGGAAAGGAATGAGTTAACTAAGGACTTCTTAGGTTAGGGTTATAAAGAGAAGATAAAGGATGGCTGGGGAGGGCCTCAAGAGGAAAAGGAAATGCTGACTTTCACAGACCATCAGGAAAACAGTGTCAGGACCTCCTGGGCCCAGGCCAAGATCAGGCAGCAAGGAGGAATTAGGAAAGTGACCATATTGTGTACAAGAGACTTTTGAGTTCACATTGATTTGACTTTCCCCAGCTGAAGTAACCCATCTTCTATTTGCTGTTTAGCTTTTATTAACCAGACAGAAGAAAGCCATGGTTCTGACTCCTTGGTGATTGAGCCAGAGTAGAGAAATGCTCAGCACAGAGGTATGGGGACTTAGTGTTAGGACTCAGTATTTTGTTTCTGTTTAACGATTTCCTATATAATGTGTTGCCACCCTTACTTCTGCGCTGTGGCTTGTGGTGCCTGATGCTCTGCCTGCGGCTAAAGGCCGGCTTTGCGCTGTCTCACGGGGGCTGCATCTTGTCAAAGCCCACGGTCTCCTGCAGTCCTCTGGCCACTCCTGGCTCACCAGGGGCACCATTTCAGATTTTAGGGGCTGGGGGGAAACTTTAACCACGTTCCAGAGACTATTTAGGCACCTGAAAACTCTAGAGATTTTTTTTTTTTTTTTTTTTTTTGGGGGGGGGGGGAGTGGTTTGCAGATAACTTAATTAGCTGACAGAAGCACAGTATCCAATTCCTATATAAAGAAAGAAAAAAATACATACAAACTCTAATTAAAGCCATATTTTAAATGTATATGTAAATTTAGAACAATCAGGAGATAATACAGCGAGGTATTCGCAATCCCAAGCCTTGAGGTATCAGTTTTGGAACTTTAACAGAGATATCAGAAACACAAGTTTAATACTTTGTACACTATCTTTAGTAAAGATAGAGAAAGTAAGCAGATTTTATTTAACAGATGCACTCTGTGTTACTGCCATTATCTACTCTATTTTAGTCAATTGTTTTTCACTCCACTAAAAACGTATTTACTTAATTTTAATATACATGATTAAGGCTTTTTTCTCTTTTATTAAGAACAGGCATTTATATTTACCGATCACAATCATGTATGTGACACTAACATTTGACTCCATCATTACTAATAGCATTATACTTGAATCTGCTTCTATTTTTGTACAAATTTTAAGTTATTTTACAGATATAACTAAAAATACAATTTGAAAATAAGCGACCTTCATCTGAACAGTGTCTAAAGTTATGTGATTAGCTATTATTTTTTAAACTGGCACTGATAAAATGAGTACAAGCTAAATTTACATTCTAGAAGGATACTATTATTTGATTGTACCAGGCCAGTCAGCCTCACCTCAGTCCCTGGAAAAATCATGGAGCAGGTCCTCAAGGAATCAATTATGAAACACTTAGAGGAGAGGAAAGTGATCAGGAACAGTCAGCATGGATTCACCAAGGGGAAGTCGTGCCTGACTAACCTAATTGCCTTCTATGATGAGATAACTGGCTCTGTGGATGAGGGGAAAGCAGTGGATGTGTTATTCCTTGACTTTAGCAAAGCTTTTGATACCGTCTCCCACAGTATTCTTGCCGCCAAGTTAAAGAAGTATGGGCTGGATGAATGGACTGTAAGGTGGATAGAAAGCTGGCTAGATCGTCAGGCTCAACAGGTAGTGATCAATGGCTCCATGTCTAGTTGGCAGCCGGTTTCAAGCGGAGTGCCCCAAGGGTCGGTCCTGGGGCCGGTTTTATTCAATATCTTTATTAATGATCTGGAGGATGGTGTGGACTGCACTCTCTGCAAGTTTGCAGATGACACTAAAACTGGGAGGTGTGGTAGATACACTAGAGGGTAGGGATCGGATACAGAGGGACCTAGACAAATTAGAGGATTGGACCAAAAAAAACCTGATGAGGTTCAACAAGGACAAGTGCAGAGTCCTGTACTTAGGACGGAAGAATCCCATGCACTCTTACAGACTAGGGACCGAATGGCTAGGTAGCAGTTCTGCAGAAAAGGACTTAGGAGTCACAGTGGACGAGAAGCTGGATATGAGTCAACAGTGTGCTCTTGATGCCAAGAAGGCTAACGGCATTTTGGGCTGTATAAGTAGGGGCATTGCCAGCAGATCGAGGAATGTAATCGTTCCCCTTTATTCGACATTGGTGAGGCCTCATCTGGAATACTGTGTCCAGTTTTGGGCCCCACACTACAAGAAGGATGTGGAATAGAGGGGAATGATCACGTCCGTCGATCTGCTGGCAATACTCCTACTTATACAGCCCAAAATGCCATTAGCCTTCTTGGCAACAAGGGCACTCTGTCGACTCATATCCAGCTTCTTGTCCACTGTAACCCCTAGGTCCTTTTCTGCAGAACTGCTGCCTAGCCAGTTGGTCCCTAGTCTGTAGCAGTGCATGGGATTCTTCCATCCTAAGTACAGGACTCTGCACGTGTTCTTGTTGAACCTCATCAGATTTCTTTTGGCCCAATCCTCTAATTTGTCTAGGTCCCCTGTATCCTATCCCTACCCTCCAGCATATCTACCACTCCTCCCAGTTTAGTGTAATCTGCAAACTTGCTAAGAGTGCAGTACACGCCATCCTCCAGATCATTAATGAAGATATTGAACAAAAACGGCCCCAGGACTGACCCTTGGGGTACTCCGCTTGATACCGGCTGCCAACTAGACATGGAGCCATTGATCACTACCTGTTGAGCCCGACGATCTAGACAGCTTTCTATCCACCTTATAGTCCATTCATCCAGCCATACTTCTTTAACTTGGCGGCAAGAATACTGTGGGAGACCGTATCAAAAACTTTGCTAAAGTCAAGGAATAACACATCCACTGCTTTCCCCTCATCCACAGAGCCAGTTATCTCCTCATAGAAGGCAATTAGGTTAGTCAGGCATGACTTGCCCTTGGTGAATCCATGCTGACTGTTCCTGATCACTTTACTCTCCTCTAAGTGCTTCAGAATTGATTCCTTGGGGACCTGCTCCATGATTTTTCCAGGGACTGAGGTGAGGCTGACTGGCGTGTAGTTCCCTGGATCCTCCTTCTTCCCTTTTTTAAAGATGGGCACTACATAAGCCTTTTTCCAGTCATCCAGGACCTCCCCAGATCACCATGAGTTTTGAAAGATAATGGCCAATGGCTCTGCAATCACATCTGCCAACTCCATTAGCACCCTCGGATACAGCGCATCCAGCCCCATGGACTTGTGCTTGTCCAGTTTTTCTAAATAGTCCCGAACCACTTCTTTCTCCACAGAGGGCTGGTCACCTCCTCCCCATACTGTGCTGCCCAGTGCAGCAGTCTGGGAGCTGACCTTCTTTGTGAAGACAGAGGCAAAAAAAGCATTGAGTACATTAGCTTTTTCCACATCCTCTGTCACTACGTTGCCTCCATCATTCAGTAAGGGGCCCACACTTTCCTTGACTTTCTTCTTCTTGCTAACATACCTGAAGAAACCCTTCTTGTTACTCTTTACATCTCTTGCTATCTGCAACTCCAAGTGTGATTTGGCCTTCCTGATTTCACTCCTGCATCCCTGAGCAATATTTTTATACTCCTCCCTGGTCATTTGTCCAATCTTCCACTTCTTGTAAGCTTCTTTTTTGTGTTTAAGATCAGCAAGGATTTCACTGTTAAGCTAAGCTGGTTGCCTGCCATATTTACTATTCTTTCTACACATCGGGATGGTTTGTTCCTGCAACCTCAATAAGGATTCTTTAAAATACAGCCAGCTCTCCTGGACTCCTTTCCCCCTCATGTTATTCTCCCAGGGGATCCTGCCCATCAGTTCCCTGAGGGAGTCAAAGTCTGCTTTTCTGAAGTCCAGGGTCCGTATTCTGCTGCTCTCCTTTCTTCCTTGTGTCAGGATCCTGAACTCAACCATCTCAAGGTCACTGCCTCCCAAGTTCCCATCCACTTTTGCTTGTTTGTGAGCAGCAGGTCTAGAAGAGCTCTGCCCCTAGTTGGTTCCTCCAGCACTTGCACCAGGAAATTGTCCCCTACACTTTCCAAAAACTTCCTGGATTGTCTGTGCACCGCTGTATTGCTCTCCCAGCAGATATCAGGGTGATTAAAGTCTCCCATGAGAACCAGGGCCTGCGATCTAGTAACTTCTGCTAGTTGCCAGAAGAAAGCCTCGTCCACCTCATCCCCCTGGTCTGGTGGTCTATAGCAGACTCCCACCACGACATCACCCTTGTTGCTCACACTTCTAAACTTAATCCAGAGACTCTCAGGTTTTTCTGCAGTTTCATACCGGAGCTCTGAGCAGTCATACTCCTCTCTTACGTACAATGCAACTCCCCCACCTTTTCTGCCCTGCCTGTCCTTCCTGAACAGTTTATATCCATCCATGACAGTACTCCAGTCATGTCAGTTATCCCACCAAGTCTCTGTTATTCCAATCACATCATAGTTCCTTGACTGTGCAAGGACTTCCAGTTCTCCCTGCTTGTTTCCCATGCTTCTTGCATTTGTGTATAGGCACTTAAGATAACTCGCTGATCGTCCTGCTTTTTCAGTCTGAGACAGGAGTCCTCCCCTCTTGCACTCTCCTGCTCGTGGTTCCTCCCGGTATCCCATTTCCCCATTTACCTCAGGGCTTTTGTCTCCTTCCCCCGGTGAACCTAGTTTAAAGCCCTCCTCACTAGGTTAGCCAGCCTGCTTGTGAAGATGCTCTTCCCTCTCTTCATTAGGTGGAGCCCGTCTCTGCCTAGCACTCCTCTGTCTTGGAACACCATCCCATGGTCGAAGAATCCAAAGCCTTCTCTCCAACACCACCTGTATAGCCATTCGTTGACTTCCACAATTCAACCGTCTCTACCCAGGCCTTTTCCCTGCACAGGGAGGATGGACAAGAATACCACTTGCGCCTCAAACTCCTTTATCCTTCTTCCCAGAGCCACGTAGTCTGCAGTGATCCGCTCAAGGTCATTCTTGGCAGTATCATTGGTGCCCAGGTGGAGAAGCAGGAAGGGTTAGCGATCCGAGGGATTGATGAGTCTCGGCAGTTTCTCCATCACATTGTGAATCCTAGCTCCTGGCAAGCAGCAGACCTCTCAGTTTTCTCGGTTGGGGCGGCAGATAGATGACTCAGTCCCCCTGAGGAGGGAGTCCCCAACCACCACCACCCGCCTCCATATGAGAATATATGTGCATTTCGACAGGAAGTATCAAGAAGTAATAATAACAACAAGAATAATAATACAAGTGTGTGTTGGGGGGGGTGTGTGTATTAGGGGAGTGAGAGAGAGACAAAGTGTTTGCGTGTGTTCGAGAGAGAGACAGTGTGTTCGGGGAGTATGAGAGACAGAGTGTGTGTGTTGGGGGAGTATGAGAGACAGCATGCTGTCACTTTAAGTACAGCACTCACTAGTCTGAAGGCTTGTTCAGACAGCAGCAGCCAGCAACTCCCACTCCTGACCTAGAAGCAGCAGCAGCAGATTCCTGTTCCCCCACCCCGGTTCAGCAGAGACTGGGTACACAGGCAGGGGGACACACTGACAGCCCCACCCCTCCCGTTCTGCACAGCGGACAGCAGGTTCCCGGGAGCAGCTTGGCCAGAGGCAACTCCAAAGCAGAGGGCAGACAGCTGCAGACAGCAGCAGAGCAGCGGGCGAAGAAGGAGTAATCTGCTTCAGAGGCATCCCCCACTTTGAACAGCACCCCTGGGAAGTCACCCAGCCTGCCCACCCCCTAAGGCTGGCCCTGTTTTCTTTCCTTTTAGACGTTGAAATCTTTTACTGGGAATAAGTTCCCTGCTTTTGATAGTACTTCCAGTAATGTTAAAATATGTTCAAATCTTTTTTTGGTGGAAAGGAAAAATAGGTGTAGTTCAAAGGCCCTTTGAAAGAAAGGGAGAGCTTCTGTAGTCATTTGGACTTCTTTGGGTGTCCCTGAGGACTGTAACCAGGATGCCCTTCTCATGGTAACAGCCATGGCCCTGGAATGGGCTGCTATGTCAGAGGAGACATGGGCTGGTTGGAGTAACGTTCTGGCTACCAATTGTTCCTCTGAAATGACAGATTTTAAGTCAACTCTTATTTCCAGGGGGGCTTTTCACTGAAGGGTGATACTACCTAACCTGTGGCAGAGTCATATTTAGCGAGAACATAAGAACAGCCATACTGGGTCAGACCAAAGGTCCATCTAGCCCAGTATCCTGTCTTCCAACAGTGGCCAATTGCCAGGTGCCCCAGAGGGAATGAACAGAACACGTAATCAAGCCATCCATCCCCTGTCACTTATTCCCAGCTTCTGGCAAACAGAGGCTAGGGACACCATCCCTGCCCATCCTGGCTAATAGCCATTGATGGACATATCCTCCATGAACTTATCTAGTTCTTTTTTGAATCCTGTTATAATCTTGGCCTTCACAACATCCTCTGGATGGATGTTCTGCAAGGAGATCCACAGTTTGACTGTGTGTTGTGTGAAAAAAATACTTCCTTTTGTTTGTTTTAAACCTGCTGCCTATTAATTTCATTTGGTGACCCCTAGTTCTTGTGTTTGAGAAGGAGTAAATAACACTTCCTTATTTACTTTCTCCACACCAGTCCTGATTTTAAGCCCTCTATCATATTCCCCCCTTAGTCATCTCTTTTCCAAGCTGAAAAGGCCCAGTTTTACTAATCTTTCCTCATATGGCAGCCGTTCCATACCCCTAATCATTTTTGTTGCCCTTTTCTGAACCTTTTCCAATTCCAATATATGTTTTTGAGATGTGGCGACCACATCTGCACACAGTATTCAAGATGTGGGCATATCATGGATTTATATAGAGGCAATATGATATTTTCTGTTTTATTATCTATCCCTTTCTTAATGATTCCCAACATTCTGTTCACTTTTTTGATTGCCGCTGTACACTGAGTGGATGTTTTCAGAGAACTATTCCCAATGACTCCAAGATCTCTTTCTTGAGTGGTAACAGCTGATTTAGATCCCATCATTTTATATGTATAGTTGGGATTATGTTTTCCAATGTGCATTACTTTGCATTTATCAACATTGAATTCATCTGCCATTTTGTTGCCCAGTTACACAGTTTTGAGAGACTTTTGTAGTTCTTCACGGTCTGCCTGGGACTTAACTATCTTGAGTAGTTTTATATCGTCTGCAGATTTTGCCACCTCACTGTTTACTCCTTTTTCCAGATCATTTATGAATATGTTGAATAGGACTGGTCCCAGTACAGACCCCTGGGGGACACCACTATTTACCACTCTCCATTCTGAAAACTGACCATTTATTCCTACCCCTTGTTTTTCCTATCTTTTAACCAGTTACCAATCCATGAGAGGACCTTCCCTCTTATCCCATGACAGCTTACTTTGCTTAAGAGCCTTTGGTAAGGGACCTTCTCAAAAGCTTTCTGAAAATCTAAGTACACTATTTCCATTGGATCCCCCTTTTCCACATGCTTGTTGACTCCCCTCAAAGAATTCTAGTAGATTCACAGATTCATAGATTCTAGGACTGGAAGGGACCTCGAGAGGTCATCGAGTCCACTCCCCTGCCCACATGGCAGGACCAAATACTGTCTAGACCATCCCTGATAGACATTTATCTAACCTACTCTTCAATATCTCCAGAGATGGAGATTCCACAACCTCCCTAGGCAATTTATTCCAGTGTTTAACAACCCTGACAGTTAGAAACTTTTTCCTAATGTCCAACCTAGACCTCCCTTGCTGCAGTTTAAGCCCATTGCTTCTTGTTCTATCCTTAGAGGCTAAGTTTTCTCCCTCCTCTTTATGACACCCTTTTAGATACCTGAAAACTGCTATCATGTCCCCTCTCAGTCTTCTCTTTTCCAAATTAAACAAACCCAATTCTTTCAGCCTTCCTTCATAGGTCATGTTTTCAAGATCTTTAATCATTCTTGTTGCTCTTCTCTGGACCCTCTCCGATTTCTCCACATCTTTCTTGAAATGCGGTGCCCAGAATTGGACACAATACGCCACCTGAGGCCTAACCAGAGCAGAGTAGAGCGGAAGAATGACTTCTCGTGTCTTGCTCACAACACACCTGTTAATACATCCCAGAATCATGTTTGCTTTTTTTGCAACAGCATCACACTGTTGACTCATATTTAGCTTGTGGTCCACTATAACCCCTAGATCCCTTTCTGCCGTACTCCTTCCTAGACAGTCTCTTCCCATTCTGTATGTGTGAAACTGATTTTTTCTTCCTAAGTGGAGCACTTTGCATTTGTCTTTGTTAAACTTCATCCTGTTTAACTCAGACCATTTCTCCAATTTGTCCAGATCATTTTGAATTATGACCCTGTCCTCCAAAGCAGTTGCAATCCCTCCCAGTTTGGTATCATCCGCAAACTTAATAAGCCTACTTTCTATGCCAATATCTAAGTCGTTAATGAAGATATTGAACAGAGCCGGTCCCAAAACAGACCCCTGCGGAACCCCACTCGTTATGCCTTTCCAGCAGGATTGGGAACCATTAATAACAACTCTCTGAGTATGGTTATCCAACCAGTTATGCACCCACTTTATAGTAGCCCCATCTAAATTGTATTTGCCTAGTTTATCGATAAGAATATCATGCGAGACCGTATCAAATGCCTTACTAAAGTCTAGGTATACCACATCCACAGCTTCACCCTTATCCACAAGGCTCGTTATCCTATCAAAGAAAGCTATCAGATTGGTTTGACACCATTTGTTCTTTACAAATCCATGCTGGCTATTCCCTCTCACCCCTTCCAAGTGTTTGCAGATGATTTCCTTAATTACTTGCTCCATTATCTTCCCTGGCACAGAAGTTAAACTAACTGGTCTGTAGTTTCCTGGGTTGTTTTTATTTCCCTTTTTATAGATGGGCACTATATTTGCCCTTTTCCAGTCTTCTGCAATCTCTCCTGTCTCCCATGATTTTCCAAAGATAATAGCTAGAGGCTCAGATACCTCCTCTACTAGCTCCTTGAGTATTCTGGGATGCATTTCATCAGGCCCTGGTGACTTGCAGGCATCTAACTTTTCTAAGTGATTTTTAACTTGTTCTTTTTTAATTTTATCTACTAAACCTACCCCCTTCCCATTAGCATTCACTATGTTAGGTATTCCTTCAGACTTCTCAGTGAAGACCGAAACAAAGAAGTCATTAAGCATCTCTGCCATTTCCAAGTTTCCTGTTACTGTTTCTCCCTCTTCACTGAGCAGTGGGCCTACCCTGTCTTTGGACTTCCTCTTGCTTCTAATGTATTGATAAAAAGTCTTCTTGTTTCCCTTTATTCCTGTAGCTAGTTTGAGCTCATTTTGTGCCTTTGATTGGTGAGGCATGGATTTCCCTTAACAAAAAGCATGTTGACTTTTCCCCAACAAATTATGGGTCTGACAATTTTGTTCTTTACTATAGTTTCAACCAGTTTGCCCAGTACTGAAGTCAGGCTTATCAGCCTATAATTGCCAGGATCACCTCTGGAGCCTTTATTAAAAATTGGCATCACATTAGCTATCCTCCATTCATCTGGTACAGAAGCTGATTTAAATGATAGGTTACAGACTACAGTTAGTAGTTCTGCAATTTCACATTTGAGTTCCTTTAGAACTCTTGGGTGAATACTATCTGGTCCTGGTGACTTATTACTGTTTAGTTGATCAGTTTGTTCCAAAAGCTCCTCTAATGACACCTCAATCTGGGACAGTTCCTCAGATATGTCACCTAAAAAGAATGGCTCAGATTTGGTAATTTCCCTCACATCCTCAGCCTTGAAGACAGATGCAAAGAATTCATTTAGTTTCTCCACAATGGTCTTACCATCCTTGAGTGCTCCTTTAGCATCTTAATCGTCCAGTGCCCCCACTGGTTGTTTAGCAGACTTCCCGCTTCTGATGTACTTATAACAAATTTTGCTATTACTTTTTGAGTATTTGGCTAGCTGGTCTTCAAATTCTTTTTTGGCCTTCCTAATTGTATTTTTACAATTCATTTGCCAGTGTTTAGGCTCCTTTCCGTTTTCCTCACTAGGATTTAACTTCCATTTTCTAAAGGATGCCTTTTTGCCTCTCAATGCTTCTTTTATAGAATCATAGAATATCAGGGTTGGAAGGGACCTCAGGAGGTCATCTAGTGCAATCCCCTGCTCAAAGCAGGACCAATCCCCAACTAAATCATCCCAGCCAGGGCTTTGTCAAGCCTGACCTTAAAAATCTCTAAGGAAGGAGATTCCACCACCTCCCTGTGGTGACGACGCAGGAAACAGAACGCCAGGTTTGTTGGTAGCCAGAGAGCTTTACAAGCCTCTTGCAAAAAGCCTCCCAGGAAAACTTTTCCTGGGGTTTTTATTTCTCTCCTTGCTTTGTTTACAACACTTCTTAGTGGTTACATTTCATGCGCGTAAAAAGGCTAGGCAGTATACATGCACATAAGATAACGAACCCATCTCTTGAGCGCGTGAACACTAGCTGCGAGGAAACAATCAAATCAGCCAAATAAGTTTCCCAAACATAGGCGCTAGAACAAGGTCACTCCTGCGTCACTGCCAGGGGAACAGTTTGCCGTTCTTCAAGGCTTGTGATTAGGGAGGAACACATTCCTACATCCCCTCCTATTTTATTTTATAGATGCAGTATTTAAACAAAGCACTCTCGCAGGGTAGCATACACAATGTCACTAGATTGGGTATACACAAACAAAACAGCAAAGTAAAACGTCAAAAATCAAAACTAGGACCCCATACTATAAAAGGGTCTTTATCCACTCTAAGGGTGGCTATGACTAGATATAATCCCACCAAGTAGGAAAAACGTCCTGGTGGATAGCTTAAGCATAATATTTCAGCATATCAATTTGCTATTACATGCAATACTATTATCAGTAAGCTTAAAACAGCACATTTCTTTCACTGTCTCACATCCCAGATGTTGCTGGGTGGTTTACAGACAGGAACAAGGCAAGTACTTAACAGACCTTGCATTTCCGGGGCAACGGCCAGGCAGAAATCAGATTGATTTAATACTTCTGCCAGGTGGACCCAGGTGTTAAACTGCAGCCGCTGCTCCATCTGGGGTTCGCCTTGGCAGCCAGGGGCCAACAGGAAACTCCCCAATACACACAAAATAAGGAGTGAATTAGCATTAAGACAAGCTAACAATGTCACAAGGTAATTTTCTGCGGTAGGTTCCAGCTGCTGCTGCACTCGCAGCTGCTCGGCCTGCAATGAAAGGGCTTTAACCTGTCCCCAGGTTATGCGCTGCGGGGGCCCCCGCGGGGGGCGCTGGCGAGGACGCTCGGGATCCTGCAGATGTAGGTTGAACTGTGGAATGGGGTTCGACAGTCCCTGGTGCCAGGCCATCGCCGTGCCACGGGCGGACGTTACGCGCCGGGACCCACAACGGACCTGTAGGAAGAGAAACGGCAGCATGCCCCCGTCCCCACGTTATAAGGGGCACTGGGCCATGCCACTGAGGGTCTGGGGCCTTGCGATATTTAACAAAGGGGCGGGGCAAGGCCTGGTAGCTACGAAAATGACATTCTGCTGCAGAGTAGTTGTCAGTCAAATTCAAATGATTCAGGGTAAAAAGCACTGCAGCCAGCCATTCCTGGCGGGGAGGAAGGCCTACGGGAATCCCCCCTTTCTGTTTTTGGCGGACCAGGGCTTGTTTGAGCGCACGGTTGGCCCGTTCCACAATGGCCTGGCCTGTGGGGTTATACGGGATACCAAACGTGTGGACAATGTCCCACGTGGTACAGAAGGAGGCAAAGGCCGAGCTACAGTAGGCGGGGCCGTTGTCGGTCTTAAGATGGGACGGGTGACCCATGATTGCCATAGCGCGAATCATGTGATTAATAACATGACGAGAGGCCCCACCCTTCTGGGGGGTGACCCACACATAATGGGAAAAGGTATCTACACACACGTGAAGATACTGCCAGGGGGCAAAGGGAGGGAAATGTGTAACATCCATTTGCCAGAGCTGGTTAGCCGAGGTTCCACGAGGATTAACCCCTACCTCCGGGCTATTGGAGAGAGAAGCGCAAAGGTCACACTGGCGAACAATGGCCTGCGCCTGATGCAATGGGAGAGTGAACTGCTTGGCAAGGGCCTTGGCGGACTGATGAAAAAAGGCGTGGCTTTCGATTGGGGAGGAAAAAATTGAGGCCACCGATTTGACCGCCTGGTCGGCCACCGCGTTACCTTCTGTTAATAGGCCCGGTAGTGTGGTGTGACTGCGAATGTGTGCCACAAACAGTGGGCTAGAGCGGGAGGAAAGGAGCTGTTGCAGGGTAAGAAAAAGGGCCAACAAATTGTTATCACAGGAGGGCGACACATAGGAACCTGGAAGAGACTTAAGAACATTAGTAACATAAAGACTGTCAGTAATCAAATTAAAAGGGTCATCCTGGAAACATCGGCAGGCCAGGATGACAGCAGCCAGCTCTGCGCGCTGTGGGGAGCGCTGGGGCAGGGTAAAGCGGACTTGCCAAGTGCCTTGCGCCTGCCAGCTGACCGCACCTCGTGTTGGGCCGCCGTCCGTAAAAAGGGTAAGTGCATCCTTAATGGGGACGGTTGACAAAGACGGACGGAGGTGAAGGCAACGTTGTTGTAGGAGCGAAAGACGGGGGTCAGGGGGAATGTGATATTTAACTTCCCCGACATAGTCAGCAAGAGACAATTGGAGGGTGGCACTGCAAGAGACAGCGCGTTCCCAGTCTTTAGCCGGGATGGGGACAATAATGGCAACGGGGTCCCAACCCAAGAGGGTGCGGGACCGTTCTCGCACTTTAAAAATCAGCTCTGCGGCCTGTTGAGGGAGTGTCTGAATAGTATGCGGAGGGGAGTGGGTCAAATAAATCCATTCAATTAAACGAAGACGCGCTGCCGCCCCCTCCTGGGCGAGGACAGCTGTCGGTTGTGAGAGTGTGGGAAGCAAAATGGCAAAAAGGGGCTGTTCCCTTTCTCGGCGGTCGACCCACACCTGGGCCAGGGTCTGGTTAATGAGGGTGACCGCTTGGCGCTGTTCCTGGGAAATGGGAATAATATCTCCGGGGAGGCGGCCCTGCCGAAGGCCAGAAAAAAGAGGGGACAGCATGGAGGTAGTCAGAGGGCAAAAAGGACGAATCCAATTAAGGGACCCCAATAACTGTTGAAGCTGTACAAACGTAAGAGGGTTGGGCAATACCAACTCGGGACAAACTGGACGGGCATATGACTGGAGCATGCGGTGACCAAGATACAAAAAGGGTGGCTGACGCTGGATTTTGTCCGGTGCCACAACCAGGCCACACGCCGCAAGCTGGTGGCGCAGTTCGTCCAGCCAGTCATCAGGGAGGACGGGGTGAGCCACCAGGATGTCGTCCATGTAGTGGTAAATTAAGGCATCTGGGTGTGCTGCGCGGAAGGGCCGTAAGGCCTGCGCAACAAAATGCTGACACAAGGTGGGACTATTCAACATGCCTTGAGGGAGCACATTCCACTGATAGCGTGGAGTGGGCTGGGAGTGATTCAAAACCGGAACGGTGAAGGCAAAACGCACCCGGTCCTCAGGGTGCAGGGGGATGGTAAAAAAACAATCCTTTAAATCTATTACAAATAACCGGTAATCACAGGGGATAAGGTTGGGATTAGGGGTACCACACTGCAGGGGACCCATGGGCTGTATAATTTTGTTAATGGCGCGAAGGTCCTGCAGGAGGCGCCACTTGCCAGATTTCTTTTTAATCACAAACACGGGGGTATTAAAGGGGCTAGTAGACTCCTCCAAATGTCCTGCCTGCAGCTGGTCATTAACCAAGTGCTGGAGGACCTCCAGCTTTTCTAAAGGAAGCGGCCACTGCGCAACCCATATGGGCTCGTCAGTGAGCCAACGGAGGGGGAGGGCCGTACGCCTAATCATCAATATGGATGGTGGCAGTGAACTGTGTTAATAAATCACGGCCCCACAGGTTGAGGTGGACGGGGAGAATGATAGGCCGGATACGGGCGCGGCGGGTGCCTTGGGGCGCCCTAACCTCCAACCATTGGGCACTTCGTTGTGAGTCCTGCGCCCCGCCCACACCCCAAACTGCCGGAGCCTGCTCTGTGGGCCAATGGGCGGGCCACTGCGCAGCGGCAATGACGGTGATGTCTGCCCCAGAGTCGATAACACCCTCGAACGGCTGATCGTTGAGGCAGTAAATGCGTTTAGGTTGGGGTGCTCCAATGTCTTTAACGACTGCTGCCACTTGTGGGTGAATAGTGCCCTGGTCGGTGGACCCGAAGCCTCCGGTTCGGGGAACGTCTCTTCCCCCTGCCGGAAGGGAGTAGGGCACAAGTATGAGTTGCGCCCAGGCATCTCCCTGAAACAGCTGTTTCGGGAGATGACTCCACAGTTGAACATGGATAATTCCACCATAGTCCGAATCCACCACCCCAGGCACCACAAACAGGCCCTGCTTGCTGGCGGACGAGCGGGGTAGGACAAGGCCCACCATGCCCTCCGGCAGCGGGCCCTGAATCTGGGACGGCATGAGGAGGACCTCCCCGGGGAGAGTGATATCCATATTTTCCTGATTAACAAGGTCAATCCCCGCACTGCCCCTTGTGGCGGCAGGGGCGTCGTGCACGGAGAGGGGCGCGGCCTTGGGTCTCGGGCTGGTCGCAGGCCCGCCTACTAGTTTCCCGGGGGGTTGTCTCGGATAGCAGCCAAGACCCGGCTGTCACCCCCGGCCAAGCGACACTGCGCAGCCCAATGGTAGCCCTTTTTGCATTTCGGACACAGCGTGCGGGGCCTCTGGTCTGTCCGGGGCTTGGGTTTGTTTTTACCACACGCCCCCCCTAGGGGCCCGACACTCCCGCCAAAAATGTCCGGGCTTCTGGCAGTTAAAGCAGTTCCCCTGAGGCTTCTGCCCCTTGTGCAGGGCAGCTGCCAGCAGGGCCATCTGATGGGTCTGAGTGCCTACGTCAGCACACGCCTGCAGCAATTCTGCCAGGGTATACCCGGGGCGCCCGACCACTGCCTGCATGGCACGGCGGCAGTCTGCATTGGCATTTTCGTAAGCCAATTTTATCATTAGTTCAGTCTGGGCTTGCGGGTTATCAATCTGCCTCTGGACTGCCTCTTGGAGGCGGTCAATAAACTGGTGGAACGGTTCAGTGGCACCCTGCCGAGTAACCGCAAAGGACTTAGAGGACTCGCCTGCAGCGGGGACCCTGCGGAACGCTCGACGGACACACTGGCCAATGATGGGAAAAGCTACCCGGGGCGTGCCCACCGCCTGCTCGGGGATGCCCGAAAACTGCCCTGTGCCATATAACTGCTCAGCAAGATAAGCCCCCCCACCTTGCGCTGCTGCTGCAAGCGCCTCTCGCTGGTACTCGCTGTCCCACACAACGTATTGCGCGGGAGACAGCACCATGCGACACATGTCTTTCCAATCTTGGGGGAGCAAGAAGTAACCGTTTGACACACCTTCCAAGATCCCCAGGGTGAAAGTGGACCGCACCCCGGTCTCACGAACCGCCTTGCGGAGCTCGCGCAGAACCGAGTAGGGGAGAGCCTCCCAGTCCACTATCTGCCCCCCATTTCCATTATCTCGCCAAGAGACGGGAAACGCCTCGAACCCACACTTGGATTCCTCGTCGGTCAAGAGACCGGCCTCACGTGCTCGCCGCACCGCCGCGGCGACAGCGCCCCCCCGCCCGACCGGTAGGCAGGGGGGCGCCGCCACGGGCGGCGGCGCAGGGAGGGTCAGCTGTGGGCAGGAGGGGGGTGGCCCATCACTTGGGGGCAAAAAGGGGACCGGCTTGGGGCTGTCTGGGCCGAACCCCTCCAGTGCCTCCTTACAGCGCTGCCAGAGCAGCAGGCACTGAACTGGGGCACGGGGTTTACTATACAAGGTGATCCCAATCCGTATCCAATCAGAAAGCTGTAATGACCCGCAGTCCGGATACCAGGGGCACTGGCGATCTATTTCCCTTAGGAGGCCCTCAATATGAGCGACCGGGACAGCGACACATGATCGCTGTCGTATAATCTCTTGTAACTCTCTTGCGTGCTCCTTCTGGGCACTGGAAAGTTTCCCCCCCATACTCACGAATAAGGGGCGGCAAACAGCCGCGGGCGCGCTCGGCGTATCCAGCCGGTGAGTAGAGGGGTATCACGTCGGGGTCACCAGCTGTGGTGACGACGCAGGAAACAGAACGCCAGGTTTGTTGGTAGCCAGAGAGCTTTACAAGCCTCTTGCAAAAAGCCTCCCAGGAAAACTTTTCCTGGGGTTTTTATTTCTCTCCTTGCTTTGTTTACAACACTTCTTAGTGGTTACATTTCATGCGCGTAAAAAGGCTAGGCAGTATACATGCACATAAGATAACGAACCCATCTCTTGAGCGCGTGAACACTAGCTGCGAGGAAACAATCAAATCAGCCAAATAAGTTTCCCAAACATAGGCGCTAGAACAAGGTCACTCCTGCGTCACTGCCAGGGGAACAGTTTGCCGTTCTTCAAGGCTTGTGATTAGGGAGGAACACATTCCTACACCTCCCTAGGTAACCCGTTCAAGTGCTTCACCACCCTCCTAATGAAAAAGTTTTTCCTAATATCCAACCTAAACCTCCCCCACTGCAACTTGAGACCATTACTCCCTGTTCTGTCATCTGCTACCACTGAGAACAGCCTAGCTCCATCCTCTTTGGAACCCCCTTTCAGGTAGTTGAAAGCAGCTATCAAATCCCTCCTCATGCTTCTTTTCTGCAGACTAAACAATCGTAGTTCCCTCAGCCTCTCCTCATAAGTCATGTGCTCCAGACCCCTAATCATTTTTGTTGCCCTCTGCTGGACTCTTTCCAATTTTTCCACATCCTTGTAGTGTGGGGCCCAAAACTGGACACAGTACTCCAGATGAGGCCTCACCAATGTTGAATAGAGGGGAATGATCACGTCTCTCAATCTGCTGGCAATGCCCCTACTTATACAGCCCAAAATGCCGTTAGCCTTCTTGGCAACAAGGGCACACTGTCGACTCATATCCAGCTTGTCCACTGTAACCCCTAGGTCCTTTTCTGCAGAACTGCTGCCTAGCCAGTCGGTCCCTAGTCTATAGCAGTGCATGGGCTTCTTCCATCTTAAGTGCAGGACTCTGCACTTATCTGATGATGTTCAACAAGGACTTCTTTTGGCCCAATCCTCTAATTTGTCTAGGTCCCTCTGTATCCTATCACTACCCTCCAACGTATCTACCACTCCTCCCAGTTTAGTGTCATCCGCAAACTTGCTGAGGGTGAGTCCACGCCATCTTCCAGATCAATAATGAAGATATTGAACAAAACCGTCCCCAGGACCGAAACTACTTTGTTGTTTAGCCACAGTGGCACTCTTTTGGTTCTCTTACTATGTTTTTTAATTTGGGGTATTGTAGCAAGGTCAACACTCACCAGTGCGG
This sequence comes from Chrysemys picta bellii, assembly GCF_011386835.1. Lineage (NCBI taxonomy): Eukaryota > Metazoa > Chordata > Testudines > Emydidae > Chrysemys > Chrysemys picta. The sequence goes on along the minus strand of NC_088792.1, from coordinate 291,166,950 downwards.
CACCTCCTGCTGGTCATCTTGGGAATTAGCTGAACTCCAGCATATGGAGCACCCTCTGCTGGCCAGTGTCTTGCCTGCCTCAGGCCCCGTGTCCCTCCCAGACCCCAGTGCCCTTTACCTCAGGGTTCTGCCCTCTGCAGTACCCCCGCTTTGGGTCTCCCCTCCCAGGGGAACCCCCAAACCCCTATACCCACCTTGTGTCAGTGGCTACTGCCAGTCATCATCTAGCCCCCTCTCACTGGGGCAAACTGCAGTCTGTAATGGCCACTCATCATTGGCAAGGGGTTAGGATGGGGCGGGCAAACTTTTTGGCCTGAGGGCCGCATCAGGTTTCCAAAATTGTATGGAGGGCTGGTTACGGGAGGCTGTGCCTCCCCAAACAGCCAGGCATGGCCCGGCCCCCACCCCCATCCAACCCCTCCTGATTCTTGCCCTCTGACAGCCCCCCAGGATCCCTGCCCCATCCAACCATCCCTTCTCCCTGTCCCCAACCGCCCCCAGAATCTCCGCCCCTGACTGCCCCCCCACCCCATCCAACCCCCCCCTCCTTCCTGACTGCCCCCCTGGGACCTCTACCCCATCCAACCCCCCTGTTCCCCGCCCTCACCCCTATCCACACCCTCGCCCCATGACCACCACCCCCCAAATTCCCCTGCCTTCTGTCCATCCCACCCCCTTACTGCGCTGCCTGGAGCACCGGTGGCTGGCGGTGCTACAGCCGCACTGCACAGCTGGAGCCAGCCATGCCACCGCGCAGCACAGAGCACCAGATCAGGCCGGGCTCTGCAGCTGTGCTGCCCCAGGAGCTCACAGCCCCACCGCCCAGAGCATTGTGTCGGCAGCGTAGTGAGCTGAGGCTGCAGGGGAGTGGGAACAGCAGGGAAGGGGCTAGGGGCTAGCCTTCCAGGCCAGGAGCTCAGGGGCCAGGCAGGAGGGTCCTGTGGGCCGGATGTGGCCTGTGCACTGTAGTTTGCCCACCTCTGGGTTAGGACCAGCTGTCTCTGCCTATTCCCAGGCTGCATCTCTGTAGCCCGAGTACCTTTGTAGGCCTTCACCAAGGCCTGCAGCCTGGGGGTTTACCAGGCTGGAGCTCCCCAGCTCCTCTTGCCCTTGCCTAACATTGCTCTACTTCAGGTACCTTGCTCTCAGGCAGCTAGCCCTTCCTACTCCAGGCCTAGAGTGGGACTCATACAGTGCTTGGCCCACAGCCCTCTTATCAGGGCCAGCTGGGCCCTGATTGAGCTGGCCACACCTGTGGTCCGCTACTCACTCAGGTGCTCTCACTGCTTTTCCCAGCCGCAGCCCTCTCCAGGACTGCTTTTAACCTCTGCCTACTGGAGTGGGGCAGCAGCCCCTCCTACAGGTATATATTTAAGTTGAGCCTGGTGTCTTTAAAAAGTTTCCATGCTGCTTGCAGGGATTTTACTTTTTGCGCTGTAGCTTTTAATTTCTGTTTCACTAACTTCCTCATTTTTGTGTAGTCCCCCTTTCTGAACTTACATGCTAGTGTTGGGCTCCTGTGGTGTTTCCCCCACCACAAGGATGTTAATTTAATTTTATTATTGTCACTATTACCAAGCAGTCCATCTTATATTCATCTCTTGGACCAGATCCTCTGCTCCACTTAGGACTAAATCAAGAATTGCCTCTCCTCTTGTGGGTTCCAGGACCAGCTGCTCCAAGAAGCAGTCATTTAAGGTGTCAAGAAACCTTATCTCCGCATCATGTCCTGAGGTGACATGTACCCAATCAATATGGGGATAGTTGAAATCCCCCATTATTTTTGAGTTTTTTATTTTAATAGCCTCTCTAATCTCCCTGAGCATTTCAGTCACTATCACCATCCTGGTCAGGTGGTCGGTAATATATCCCTACTGCTATATTCTTATTATTAGAGCATGGAATTACCATCCATAGAGATTCTATGGTACAGTTTAGTTCATTTAAGATTTTTTACTTCATTTGATTCTATGCTTTCTTTCACATATCGTGCCACTCCCCCACTAGCACGACCTGTTCTGTCCTTCCAATATATTTTGTACCCTGCTATTACTGTGTCCCATTGATTATCCTCATTCCACCAAGTTTCTGTGATGCCTATTACATCAATATCCTCATTTAATACGAGGCACTCTAGTTCACCAATCTTATTATTTAGACTTCTAACATTGGTATATAAGCACTTTTAAAACTTGTCACTTTTTAGCTGTCTGCCATTATATGATGTAATTGAATGGGACTTTTTTTCATTTGACTGTTTCTCATCAGAGCCTCCCTGTATTTTATCATCGTCCATCCTCTCCTCCTTACTAGGACATAGAGAATCTTCATTAATAGATCCTCCCCTAAGGGATGTCTCTGTCCGAACCACGTGCTCCTCTGCACCTTTCAGCTTTCCCCCAGCCCTTAGTTTAAAAACTGCTCAATGACCTTTTTAATTTTAAGTGCCAGCAATCTGGTTCCATTTTGGTTTAAGGTGGAGCCCATCCTTCCTGTATAGGCTCCCCCTTTCCCAAAAGTTTCCCCAGTTCCTAATAAATCTAAACCCCTCTTCCCTACATCATCATCTCATCCATGCATTGAGACCCTGCAGTTCTGCCTGTCTAATTGGCCCTGCGCGTGGAACTGGAAGCATTTCAAAGAATGCTACCATGGAGGTCCTGGACTTCAATCTGTTACCTAGCAGCCTAAATTTGGCCTCCAGGACATCTCTCCTATCCTTCCCTATGTCACTGGTACCTACATGTACCACGACCATTGGCTCCTCCCCAGCACTATACATAAGTCTATCTAGAGGTCTCGAGAGATCTGCAACCTTTGCACCAGGCAGGCAAGTCACCATGCAGTTCTCCTGATCATCGCAAACCCAGCTATTTTTGTTTCTAATGATTGAATCACCCATTACTAATACCTGCCTTTTCCTAGTGACTGGAGTTCCCTCAACTGGAGAGGTATTCTCAGTGTGAGAGGATAACACAACATAATCTGAAAGGAGTGTCCCAACTGTGGGATCGTTTCCCTGTGCTTCCCCCTGTATCCACAAGGCTTGTTACCCTATCAAAGGACCCCTCTTATGTACCTCTCTGTCACCCTTAGCTCCTCCAGTTCAGCCACTCTGGTCTCCAAAGCCCGTAAACTGTCTCTGAGGGCCAGGAGCTCCTTGCACTGAATGCATGCATATGCTGCCTGCCCATAGGGCAGGTAATTATACATGCTGCATTGGGTGCAATATACTGGATTACCCCACTCTGTTGCTGAACTTCTGCCTGCATTATCTTTTTACTCCTGAAGCTGTACCTTTGTTGTTGTTTTGTTTTCATCAGGGGGTGGTTTTAGGCTTTAAGTTTAAAGAAGTTTAAGGAATGTTAAGTGTATCTAACCGCCCCCCCCTTACACTCCGCCTGTAAACTCCCTCACAAAACTCCCCTGTTAGCCTCTCCCATTCGCTCCCTTCCCACCAAACCTTTTGTGTGTGTTAATTGGTATTTAATAAAAACATACTCTCTGAAAGATAACCAATCTTTATTTGTCTCCTACACATGTTGGTTGCTGCTGGAATTAATTCAAAGTGGTAATTTGATCATCATGGTCAGTAATCATCAAAATCTTCATGCAAGACGGCAAGTTAACAAAGCATGACAGAGTGCTGTATAGAAAGACATATTACTGGAGCTCACTGTCAAATTTGTGCTTCAAAGCCTCCCTGATTCAAATAGCCTCCTGTTGTGCCCAACTAATAGCCCTGGTATCTGGCTGCTCAAAATAAGCTGCCAGGCAATCCTCTTCCATGCTCTACCCCAGGGGAAACTTTTCACCCTTAGCCTTGCAAATGTTATGGAGTGCCAAGCAGGCTACTATGACCATGGGAATATTTTCCTCATTTAGGTCTAACTTGCCATAAAGGTAGTGCCAACATGCTTTTAATCTGCCAAAGGCACATTCTACAGTCATTCTGCACCTGCCTGTTGTTGAAGCGCTCCTTGCTACTGTCCAGGTTTGTCATGTAAGGCTTCTTGAGCCATGGGAATAAGGAGTACGCTGGGTCTCCAAGGATTACTATGAGCATTTTAATATCCCCCAGTGCAATCTTCTGGTCTGGAAAGAAAGTCCCTGCTTGCAGCTTTCTGTACAGGCTAATGTTCCCGAAGATGCATGCATTGTGCACCTTCCCGGATCACCCTGTGTTGATGTCAGTGAAACTGCCATGGTGCTCCACAAGCGCCTGCAATACCATAAATAAATACCCTTTCTATTGATGTATTCCATCGCAAGATGGTCCAGGGCAGAATTGGGATATGTGTGCCATCTATCGCCCTGCCTCAGTTAGGGAATCCCATTGCCACAAAGCCATCCACTATTTCACGCACATTTTTAAGAGTGACAGTTCTTCATAGCAGGATATGATTAATGGCTCTGCACAGTTGCATTAACGCAGACCCAACAGTGGACTTCCCAACTCCAAACTGATTTGCAGCTGACCGGTAGCAGTCTGGAGTTGGCAGCTTCCACACAGTGATCGCCACATGCTTCTCCACCGAGAGGGCAGCTCATTTTGGTGTCCTTGTGCTGCAGTGTTAGAGTGAGTGTCACATACAGTTCCAGGAAGGTGGCTTTCCACATCAGAAAGTTCTACAGCCACTGCTCATTATCCCAGACCTGCATAACGATGCAATCCCAGCACTCAGTGCTTGTTTTCCGAGTCCAAAAACTGGTGTTTAGATGCTGCTTGTAATTATTAGAACTGGGAGCACTGGCTGTTGGGAATCTGAAAGGACAGGAAACAGGAAGGAGGGGGAGGAGTTGAGGAGGCTGGGAGAGTTACAGGGTGTGCAGCTACAGCTTGGAGAAGAGACTTGCGTTGTAAATAAAGTTCTGTTGAAGTTGTTAATACTTTGCCTGGCGGATACAACATTTTGGCGACGAGGATGGATCTTCTGCCTCTGAACCCACCTGCACCTTTTCTGCAAAGCCCAGGTGAGCCTCCAATTGCTTTTACTGCTTGGATCCGTATGTTTGAGACTTATCTGCTTGCAATCAGTGCTACAGAGATTTCTGAAGTAAGAAAGCGTGCTCTGCTAATCCACTGCCTTGGAGCAGAAGGGCAGCGTATATTTTACACTTTTCCCCTTGCAGATGATAAATATGAGACTGCACTCACTGCATTAAAGAACTTTTTTGTGCCAAAAGTGAATGTAGTAGCTAATCGCTACAGATTTTGCCAGCTTAAGCAGAAACCAGGGGAGACTATAATGCTTCCCTGAGGAGCCTGATTGTAACTTGTGACTTTGGGAATATGGCAGATGAGATGATTAGAGTTCCTCATTGAGAAAACAACAATGCTTCATGTAAGAGAACGCTTATTTCTAGAACCACAACTTACACTAGAAAAAGCAATAACCATTGCTACTCAGATTGAGTCAGCTACAGCTGAAGCCAAAATAATGAGCCAGGGTACAGGAGGCCCAGTCCAGGCTGTGACTCCTTTGCAGAAAAGTTCACTATCGCTGCAGACAAACAATTGCAAAAGGAAAACTAATGAAAAGCCACTGAATCAGCAAATGCAAAATACAGTAAAAGCATGCTTTTGCTGTGGATCCCCACAACATCTTGCAAGCTACACAGGATGTCCAGCAAAAGTAGCTCAGTGCAATCATTGCAAAAAGATTGGGCATTTTGCTAAAGTATGTCGCAGTAGCCAGTTCAATCAACAGGTGCATGCAGTTACAATGCCAGATGTTACTGTGCTGAGTGTAGACAAAATCACTACTGCACATATTCCAGAACAGATAAAGTGCACCGTAAATGTTTCTGCCATACCCTCAGGCAAATCACACTCTATTCAGCTAATGTTGGACACTGGCTCAGCAGTATCTATACTACCTGATTCCATCTATGTGCATTACTTTAAAGATGTGCCTCTTACTGAACCCAAACTTCACTTGGTATGCTATTTGAAAAACCATATTCCAGTACATGGCTGCCTGCCAGCAATACTTACTTTTGGTGATCGCTGTGTAACTGTGGAGTTCTACATTGTCCACAAAGGCACTGCTATCCTTGGCAGAGATTTATTAGCTGCTTTAAATCTCAGGGTAGTTAATGGACGAATTGATCTTCCTCAGCGAAGCACTCTTGTGGTACACACACCAGTTTCAGCTGGGACCCAACTCCAGGTGGAGGAGAAACTCGGCTGTGCTTATGGGTTTCTGCATAAAGTTAAAATGCGAAATAATGTGATGCTTGTACGACCATTTTCAGTCAGGGAAGCTGTTTCAAAGGAACTTAGAAAACTTGTTCAAAAGGACATTATTGAAGAGATTAACTCCTCGGAATGGGTTTCACCTATAGTAGTGACACAGAAGAAGGGTGGAGACATTCGCCTTTGTGTGGACTTAAGGGAGCCAAATAAAGCTATTGTGATTGACAGCCATCCTCTTCTTCACATAGGAAGAAGTATTTGCAGAATTCTGTGGAGCAAAGATGTTTTCTACTCTTGATTTGCAGAGCACATAGCACCAGGTTATGTTGCATGAAGATAGGAGAGACCTCAGAGCATTTATTACACATGAGGGACTATATCGTTTTAAACGTGTTCCATATGGTCTTGCATCAGCCCCAAGTGCCTTCCAAAAAATGATGTAATTGATTCTGAAGAATCAACATGGAGTTCAGTGCTATTTGGATGATATTATTGTGTTTGGAAATACTACTGAGGAGCATGACAATAACCTGCAGTCTGTACTAAACTGCATCAGCAAAGCAGGCCTCAAGCTCAATAGGTCCAAATGCAAATTTAGACAAACTGAACTCTCCTTTCTGGGGCATACAATTTCACAGGCTGGACTAAAATCTGATCCAGATCATATCCTGGCAATTTCAAATGCTCCTCCTCCAACAGATTTGTAAACCTTACGTTTCTTCTTGGGTCTTACCTCCTGGTATGCAAAATTCATTCCCAATTATGCTTCTGTCATTGAATCATTACGAGAATTACTACGGAGAAGTTCAGCCTTAGTGTGGACAACGGATGCACAAGTTAGTTTCAAAAGGGTGAAAGACTTGATTGTACATAGTCCAGTACTTGCATTATTCAGTCCCGCATTGCCCACAATCGTAACTACTGATGCTTCTGATTATGGACTTGGGGCTGTCCTCACACAACTTCATGAGGACAACACAGAGAGGACTGTTGCATTTGCTTCAAGGACACTATGCTAAGAGAAAGACAGTTGAACAGAACCAAGCAAAGTTTAAGGCTTTCACAGACAAATGGCGGGGTACTAAGGAACCAAAGTTTGAGTGTGGTTCCTTTGTTAGAAAACGAAAACCTGGAATCTTATGCAAAGGGGACCATAAATTCACAACTCCTCTTAAAATCATAGAGAAGAAGGGACCTTACACCTATCGACTTTCTGATGGGCAGGTATGGAATGCTTCTTATCTTGCACCTGCCTATGCACCAAGAGGAGATTATGCCAATACCCAGTCTGCATTGGATGACTTCACTGTAGAACCAATACAACAAGACATTGCACTGGAACCGGGGCTTGAGAGACGGCCTGTCAGATCTAGACGACCACCTGCCTGGACTAAAGACTATGTTATGTAGTATCTACAGTGTTTTCAGTGTAATATTCCTGCCAACAGTATAGTGTCTTGTTTCATATTTGTTCCTGGGGTTAGAACAACAATGTTTATTTTAATTTGGACAGTTTCTTAAGAGAGGAGGGAATGTGGTGTTTAGATGCTGCTTGTAATTATTAGAACTGGGAGCACTGGCTGTTGGGAGTCTGAAAGGACAGGAAACAGGAAGGAGGGGGAGGAGTTGAGGAGGCTGGGAGAGTTACAGGGTGTGCAGCTACAGCTTGGAGAAGAGACTTGCACTGTAAATAAAGTTCTGTTGAAGTTGTTAATACTTTGCCTGGTGGATACAACACAAAAGCAATAGTCCACCTTGTGCAGCTGCTCCATGAATGCCAAAAGTAATCTGGTGTTGTTTTTTTTCCATGGCACACAGCAGGTCAGGCACCTCTGACTCCTTTTCAGATTGGGTACTCATGATATACTGCATGACCAGCCGTAATGTGTTCATAACAGTGACCACAACAGTAGAGAGCAGTGCAGGATCTATCCTTTCAGACAGAGATGGTGAGCATACATAAACAGGGGTAGTTGAAAAATGCCGCAAAATGCAATTGGAAGCCTGTGGAATGATGGGACAGAAAAAATGCATCATGGGACATTGAGTCCACACCCATGATACACTGCAATCCATTCTGCCTTCCCACAACTCCTAGCTGCAGAAGGTGGCAAGTAGCACAGTGGGATAACTACTTATAGTTATCTTATAGAACTGCTCTTTCTGTCGATGCTAGAGCACTAACTGTGGATGTGCTCTGCCGACAGAAGGAGCCTTGTGTGAACATGCACAAGTGATGTAATTATACCAGTTTTTGATCGTTGGTGTAACTTGCATTGACAAAACTCTGTAGTGTAGACAAGGCCTTAGAGTGTCACAGCTAAATACAAAGTGGAATGGCTTGTTTACCATAAGGAATTATCATGTAAGAGACCATTCAAGATGAAGTGGACAGTTAACACCTCTGCAGTCATAGGACAATGGAGAGTTAGTAGGTTATAGATTGTTGTAATGAACCATAAGTCCAGTGTCTTTATTGAGTCCATGAGTTTTAGTGTCTAACAAAGTTATGAATTTAAGCTCCCAGGCTTGTCTTTTGAAGGTGTTGCGCAGATTTCCTGTGAGGATGCAGACTGGGAGGTCTGATCATTTTGTGAAAAGTCTTCTCTCATGGGTGATATGGTGTTTTTGTCTTTTATCGTTTGAGAGCATTGTAGCACATTAGCATATTGCGCACTAATTGTCCATGTGGACCCTGTTGCCACAACCTAAAAGTTCCCTGGTGCACTCTGGATCTTCTCAACTTTGAAATGAAAGTAACTCAAATGCATGGCAGCAGGATCCACACAGATTGTGTGAGGTTTGCTAGTCCTCTGCAAATTTATACCCCAGGTTGCTGCACACTAACTGTTCATCTAGACAAGCCCCCAGAAATAATATATAAAATCAGAATTATACCTCCAACAGTACATTTCAGTTGCAGAACAAGGAGGGCACAGCTATGGTTGGTAGCTTGATGGAGTAATGAAGAGTAGTATGAACATGCCAGTGAGAAGTGGCTGGGTCACTTTACTATGCATTTTTAGACTTTCAAATAATTTGGTTTAATTCATACAGTACTGCTGTTTGTAATATGTGTATATAAAAATTGTGGGTTAGATCCTCAGATGGTGCAAGTCAGTGTGGTACTGTTGAAGTCAATGAAAGGACACAGATTTTAAATCACCAGAGGATCTGGCCCTGCATATATTTGAGTGGATCTATCCCCTCACCTTCATAGTGCAGCTGACTGTGTTTTGTACAGCACATTGAACAATATGGCCATGATCTTGACTAGGGCTTACTGATTTCATATATAAAGTTATTAGAGGTGTAGAACTTGGTGTAGAACAGGGGTCTCAAACATGCAGCGCGCCATAGGCGCTGACTCCGTGGGTGCTCCAGGGCTGGAGCACCCACGGGGGAAAATTAGTGGGTGCTCTGCACCTACTGGCAGCCAAGCTCCCCAACCCCACCTCCTCCTCCCCTCCCCGAGCACGCCACGTACCCGCGCCTCCACCTACCTCCCAGCACTTCCTGCCCAGTCGCCACCAAACAGCTGTTTGAACGCTCTGGGGCGAGGGGGAGGAGCAGGAACATGGCGCGCTCAGGGGAGGAGGAGGGGACGAGGCGGGGTGGGGACGGGGATTTGGGGAAGGGGTTGGAATGGGGCAGGGAAGGGAGTGGAGTTGAGGTGGGGACTTTGGGGAAGGGGTTCGAAAGGGGGCAGGGAAGGGGAAGAGAGGTAAAAGATAAATTAATGGATCCTTGCAGCACCGCTACATTCAGCGTTTCTTCAGCAGTAATTTAGCGGGGGACGTAAAGAATATAATTTGCACTGATGTCTTTGAGCTACTCATTAGGGGAGGAGATTCTTGGGGCAGCGGTATGAAGGAGGTAAATGGACTCATTCTTGTGAATGATGTTAGTTACTTTAAATCCATCTGTTCTGTGGAACAGGACAGGAGCTTTCTTCTTTATGTATGACTCAATTCTTTTCTTCCCCCATGTTAATGAGTTTCCCTCATTCTGTCTCTTCCCATTCTCCCAGTCACTTTCATTCTGCTTTTTGGTTACTCTTCCAGTCACCTGTGGTCTGATTTTCAGGGCCATTTCCAACAAGGCCTCAAGTGAGAGAGAGAGAGAGAGGCAATTTGAGACCTTAGGGCTAAACATGAACACTGCCTACAAGTGGGCACATCATGGGCTGGTGTCAATTGTCAGAGATCAGTGGAAGTCAGTGGAGCTATGGCAATTTACACCAGCTGAGGATCTGCCCCAGCATTTCTATTCTGTGGGGCTATTATAACATATTGCCTAATAAGGCCAATTGCCACGTGGATTACTTTGGTTATATATTATGCCCCGTTCCCCTACTCTTCATCTGGCTGTTTGCCTTTCATCTTGTAAGGTCTTTGGAGATGGACTGGGCCGCCTTCTGTGTTTGGAGGTTGCCTAGCATATTGTGGGTGCTAGTGAAAACAAACAATAACAATAATCACCAGTAATTCATATGATTGAGTTTGTGACCACCCATCCTCCAGGTAGTAAAGCTTAGTTTGAATCTACTCTGACATTTCCAAAGTGCATCGAAAAAAGAACACTCATGGAAGAAAAGAGTTTTCCAAGACAAATGGGAGAATTTATATTTTTTCACAGAGGTAAAAGATAAAATTCAATGCCTTATTTGTCAGCAAACAGTGCTGTTCCCAAGGAGTATAACATGCGTCGGCACTATGACATGATACACCATGAAAAATATGATGCATTCACTGGAAAAATCCGAGAGGAAAAAGTTCGGCAACTTAAAGCAGCATTTGCCAAGCAAAGAAATTTCTTTTAGGAGATTAACAAGTCTAGCAAAGATTCAGTAAGAGCAAGTTTTGTGATAAGCGAATGATAGCTAAATCATTGCAACCTTTTACAGAAGACCTATTCATAAAAGAATGTCTTGTGAAGGCCAGCGAAATTTTATGTCCTGATAGGAAGAAAGTTTTTGAAGGCATAAGCTTGTCTTCCAATACAGTTGCCTGCAGGACAATGGATTTAGCAGATAATGTGCAAAAACAATTGATTCAAATGGCAAAAGACTTCGAAGCATTTTCAATTGCTCTTGCTGAGAGTAGAGATGCATCAGATACTGCACAGTGTGCAGTGTTCATTAGAGGTGTGGATTGTAATTTGAATATAATTGAAGAATTGCTAGACTTAGTGCCACTGAAGAGTACCACAACGTGATGTGACATATTTCAAGGACTAGAAGAGTGCATTGAAAAAGCTGCGCTGCCATGGAACAGACTCGTATCTTTGGCTACAGACGGTGCGCCATCAATGTGCTCTGAAAACGTTGGTGTGGTTGGATTATTGAAGACCAAACTGAACAGCCTCAATATACCAAGAATTAGCTTCACCAGTATACATTGTATTTTGCACCAAGAAGCCCTGTGTTGTAAAAGTCTACAAATGAAGGAAGTTATGGATGTAGTTGTTAAAACCTTTTATTTTATACGTGCACAAGGGCTGAATCACAGACAGTTCACTTCTTTTCTAGCAAGTATGGACAGCGAATATGGGGAACTTCTGTATCACACTGAAGTTAGATGGCTGAGTCATGGAAATGTTTTTTGATGCCTTCATGAAAATGAAAAACAAGGAGGTTCCACAGCTTGCTGATTCCACTTTTATCTGCAACCTTGCTTTTCTAACAGATGTAACTGATCACCTGAATGCACCGAACTTGAAGCTTCAGGGTAGAAAACAGGTGATAACACAGATGTATGACAGTGTTAAGTCATTCAAAGTTAAGCTTACTTTGTGGGGGAAACAGCTGACTGCTGGCAATTTGGTCCATTTCTCGACTCTGAATTCCTTAGGAAGAGTTGAACCCAAATCCTTGAAAGAATATGCAGATATCATTTCTAACTTATACAAACAGTTTGACATGTGGTTTAAAGATTTCAAGGCACTTGAACTGTACAGGGAGATTTTGGCAAACCAGTTAAGTGCCTGAAACCTCTATGGCTTATTGCTAAAAGCAGCCAAGTCAGCAGGCTGTAAAGTGGCCATGCAGCAGCCTCAGCTTGACCAAGGCAGGAGGGGAGGGGTTTTGGGGTGCCACAGAAAGGGCAGCTTGACCCCGTGTCCTTCCTGATAAGAATTGTGTTGAAGTTGCTGATACATGTACACCTCTACCCCGATATAACGCGACCTGATATAACACTAATTCGGATATAACGTGGTAAAGCAGTGCTCGGGGGGGGGGGGGGAGGGCTGCGCACTCCGGCGGATCAAAGCAAGTTCGATATAAAGCGGTTTCACCTATAACACAGTAAGATTTTTTGGCTCCCGAGGACAGCGTTATATCGGGGTAGAGGTGTATTTTAGAAGAGCAGGATATGCTCAGGAATGTGTCTAACAGAGTCTCAAGGCTGCAAACTCGGGGAAAATACCACACCTGGTTAATCAATAATCAGAAGGAAACCTCTTGCTGGACCATTGAAACTGTTTGCTTAACAAGTTTTCTTTAAGGGACATGTTATTGTATTACTATGTATAAATAAAGGGAAAATGTTTGAGGTAGTGGGACTGGTCTCTCCCCCTGGATGCATCTTGAGTTCCCCACCGGCAGAAGGGCTGCCGCTGTGCCACCCGAGAGCCACACTCAGCTTCGGTAATTATCAAGGGTTGGGGACGTTTTACTAACCTGTTGCAGACATGTGTAAGTGCTTGAGACTAAGGCCTGTCTACAATGGGAGGGGGATCGACCTAAGAGACGCAACTTCAGCTATGAGAATAGCGTAGCTGAAGTCGACATATCTTAGTTTGACTTACCTCGCGTCTTCACGGCGCGGGGTCAATTGCCGCGGGTCCCCAGTCGACTTTGCTTCCGCCTCTTGCCGAGCTGGAGTTCAGCAGTCGACGGGAGAGCGATCGGGGATCGATTTATCACGTCTACACTACACGCGATAAATCGATCCCCAATAGATAGATCGCTACCCGCCAATCCGGCGATTAGTGTAGACGTAACCTTAGTAAAGTTTAGCTTTAAGTGAAAGCACTCTTGTGTTGTCCTGTTTGTGCCAGCCATCTATCAGTCGGACGGCCGTGTCTCCCCTGATTTATTTCCTGACACCACCGCGCACAGAGTAAAAGTTACTAAGAGCTTTGGGTTGAAAGAACCCCAGGTAACAGAACCATATTTTCAACTTTTTTCCACATCATTTGCTGTGGACATTGACAATGTTGCAGAGGAAATGCAGATGGAGTTAGTGGAGCTTCAGTGTGATAGCATTTTGAAGCAGAAGTATAAAAATGTTGGAATTCCAGTATTCTAACGGTTTCTTTGACAAGAAAGATTTCCCATGTTATTCTCTGCTTCCGCAAGGGTAATGGCAATGTTTGGAAGTACATATATATGTGAACAGTTTTTCTCTTCCATGAAGATTAACAAATCTGTGTTAAGGTCAAGGCTCACTGATGAACATTTGCAAGCAACACTGAGATTGGTTTCGTCTCAGGATATCAAACCTAATATTGATGCTCTGGTTGATCCAAAACACTGCCAGCTAAGTGGCCAAAAATGAAATGACTGTCAAAATTAGCACTGACTATTTGCATTACAGTTTTAAAAATTTAATACATTGACTTTTAATAGCATACTATATTACTCTTCATTTTTTTTCATTTTTGACTATACTTTTGTATCATTGTATGAAAAGGTTTCAGTGATGTGGTCCTGGGGCCAATGTACCAGTCCTCATGTGGCCCTCGTGGTGATTTGAGTTTGAGATCCCTGGTGTAGAATGTGTCATGCTGTTTTTATTTTTTTCTCTTGGTATTAGCCACACTTCACCGAGGCCCTTTTCTTTTTAACAATCTCTTTTTATTTGGGGAAAGAAAGTACAAATGGAAAATATTTACAGGTCAGGTAATCTGTGACCCTCCGGCTCACTGCCTGCCTGGCTTTGACATCCTTGCCTCCCTCATCTCACCTACAGCATTCAGCTCACCATCTTGTGCTTCATTAACCAATTCTGTGTGTGAAATCTGACTCCAACACAGTGTTTTAGTAAATTAATTTGTTTATTTTATGCACCACAATATACAGAACTGCTTAGATAGCATCCTCTTAATATATAACAGTAGCAAGAAACTGAATAAGAAAAGAGATGGAGCTCTGTACAGGAACAAGACTTCTGTTCTACTGTATGAACTTTTGTGCCATCTTCCTCCTAGTATTATTTGCAACATGGAGTAAATTTAAAACTGCCCTTTAGGCTCCTTATTGTGTATTTGGCCAGCTCCTCCCCATTTCTCTGCTCATTTCTTTTGCTAATATATTTATGTCTAATTGAACTGTTCAAATTAGAAATAATATATACTCTTGATCACTGGAGATTTCAATCATCACTTGTGAAGCTTCCTGAAGAACCCATTCTTAAAATTGGGAAATCCAGCCACACAGGGCTTCATTTGACACTGCTTCCAGCCACCAATAAAATAACCACCATTTGTCACTGAAAATTTAATTAATTTATATAGTGCTGTTAGCATGACAGCTAGGCATCTTGAAAACTTTAATTCTTTAAGACACAAATAAAACTACTGTCAACTGCTTGCCCTTCCCCTACCTGTCATCCACATACCTGTAGCAGGGTTGGTGAGCTTGCAGCTCCAGCCCTGGTAGTTGTTCATTAGGGCTGCAGCTTTATTTCAACTTTTTTTTAATCAAAAATAAAAATAAATCTGTTTTTTTTTATTTAAAAAAATGCCCTCCTCCTTGCCTCACCAAGGGGGCACCAACCACCTGCAGCAGTACCCTCCACCCCAGCACTGCAATCCTAATCCTGGCTGAGTGTAGAGGGGAAGCTGGTGGGAGCCACTGCGGAGAGAGCCTACCCCACAATCACCCCACATCTGGCTCCTTTGTCCCACAGGACTGGTCCTGGCACCCTGTGCTCACCCTACAGCAGCAGCTCCTGTGTCCCACGGTTCTGGGCCCATTGCCCTGCTCCTGGCATTGCAACCAGGCACATTGGTTCGCAGCACTGCTTAGGTTTGGCCTGACTGCTCTGTCATGATAGAGTGTCTGGCAGGCCAAACCTGAGCGGTTCTGTGGCCCAGTCCACCCGGGCAAAATGCCATTCATTTAAGTTTTCTCCCTTGCCCTTCTCCCACCCAGTCATGATGGAGGGTCTGGCAGGTCAAATTTGAGCAGGTTTGTAACCCAGTTCGTGCAGAGCAGACAGCCAAGCCCAAACCCCCATGGGACAGGAATTGCATGAGCTGCCACTTCAGTATGAGTTATGGACACAGAAAAAAAGTCATGGACAAATAGGAAAAGCACAATACATGACTTTTTTTTCCTGCTGTGACAAACTTGCAGTCCTAGTGATCATGGAAGGGGCATCAGCTGTGTCTCAATCTCACTGGAGTTAGCAGGAAAACTCAGAAGGATAGTTCAAAGTAAGGGCACTTACTTCCTACCCACAACATATGCACCAGGTGAAACATGAGCTGGGCTGGAAAGTTGGGAGAGATTCTTCAGGTAGGGATGGAAAAGACTCTTCAGTGTAGGACACAGGAGAGGAAGAGATGGTCTGCCCAGTCCTTTAGGATCATTTGATAACTGTCTTGTAGATGTGGCTTTTTTGTTTTTGCTTGACTTTCCACCTTGCTTGTTGTTGCGGGAACTAAGGAGCAGCTGACATGCATGAGTTAGGCCTCAGCCCTTATATCTTTTGCCTCCCCTTGTTAGAAACACAGTCCAAAGGAGTAAGGCAGCCACTTCCAATAAGAGAATTGGTTCTCTTTCCACAGTTACAGTTGGTAAACGCCCAACCTCTGAGGCTGGGAGGGAGCCATAGTTGTAATGGGGAACTGAGTTTCTGGCAGTCATGTGGAGTAAGGGAAGGTGGCCAGACCTGATTCTCAAAAGTCTTGTTGCCTATTTTCAAAAGAGTTATTTCTCTCTTCCCACAGCCCATAAGATGTTCTCCTATGCTGCCTTGCCAGCTGAGGACTTGAGCTTGCTGTGACTTTTTATGCATTTATTTTTTAATTTACCAAATGTGTTTATTTGTATCTCTAGGCACACAGATAAAAATATATGGTCAGATATAATTTCCAGTATTGAGACCCATTGCCACTGCTGCTGTGTTGCCTAAGAGAGAGAGTCTCAGGCTGAAGAACAACAGACCAAAGGCAGCAAACCTTATGTACAACCCTCTTCTTTCTTTTTGACACCCACCCTCCACTCACTGTCCTGCTAGACAATCCAATACCACAGTATGAACCATACAGACTGGTCTGGGCCAGGCCTGGTACCAAACACCTGAAAGAAATCTATGTAAGAAAAAAACATTGCTGAGCTTTAAGAAAAGATAAATTACAGTAAAGCTCAGTTATTTCCTCCTTTTGTCTGAACCCCTCCTCCCTTTCCTGTCATCACAATGAGGGAACCTGCTAACACTTGAAATGGCTTATCCTCTGCTACAAATCCCTCCCTGAGACAAAACACCTCTTCTTGGCGGTATACCCTCAAGGAAGATTCTGCTTGACGAAGGCTGCATTGTACAGGCTTGATTCAGTGCACTACTAGGTTGGCTAATTTAAACTAGAGACACCTCTTTATCCCAGCATGGCACGCAAATTCCCTCTGCTGCTGCCTTCCAGCTGCCTGCTCATGCCTCCCCCTCTAAAGCAATAATATTTCCAACTATATTTAAAAACACCCATAAGGTTATACAATGCTAAGTATAAAAGCTGGACATGTGCCAATGGACAGGGTCGTAACTACAGGTAAGGGCAAAGAATTTACTGCAAGATCTTGCTCCTGGAAACTGTCAAAGATCCTCCTGGTACCACATATGAGGAAAAAATGGACCACAACCTGAGAAATATCCAAAAATCAGTATTGTTCTTGTAAATGAGAAGTACGGACTTCCCTGGCTCAGGGCAGAGCTTTGCATTATAGTTTCACCCCTCCCCGAATAATAGCAAGCTTGTTCTGTCTGCTGAGGAGCTTCCCTGTGCAGATGATAAACAGACTCCACTTTATTTTTGTTTTAAACAATCTGTTGATTTAATTTTTTTTATAATTTGGATCCTATTGCAGTAAAATTGCCTTTCACCATTTAACTGTATGAGGAAATCGTGCTGTAGGAGGCCAGTGTTGCACAACTGCCCACTCAACAACATGAAGGAGTATTCAGCATGTTACTAGTGTCCATCACTGAAGCGTAACCTCCCCTCTCTCCATTGACAGACAGTAATTCCACCCCTGGAGTTGGGATTTAGGCAGCATTTCTAAGGTCACTTTTTGGTTTTGAAGGTCCCCAGGAGTTTGGGCATGAATTTCCCCATTTTCTTATCTTTGGCATCTGTGTCATATTCCTCATCATTCTGAATTGGTTGTTCATCCTTCTTGCAGAAGACCTCAAACCTACTATACACCCGCTTCTCCTTTCGCATATTCTCCATCTTTTTCAGAAGGGTATCTCTGTCCTCTGATGGTTGCCTCTGAAGAGTCTTCTTATGGCTCCCAAAACTTTCTGACCTGCTAATGTTGCAGCTTTTCTCCTTCTCACCTTTATATTCCAAACTGCTGGTAGACTTGGTAAGATCAGGATTACTTGTGGATGGTAGTTGCTTGGCCAGCTCAGCTCTGTTCTTCTGACTGTTGGCGGAAATTTGCTCCAGAATCACCTTTGTGTCATCACGGAGGTTGCTGCTGTATAGGATGTTTGCCGTGGAAGAAGCAAACCTGGTCTGAGATGGCTGGTTGCTTTTGAGAGCAGGTGCTGTTGTGATCCTTTGGGATTTCTCTTCCTCCATCACTTCCTGATAATCCCCCTTGGAAGATCGTTTAAGGCTCATGGTCTGCTTGTCAAACTTTCCACTCTCAAGATTGGTTTCTTCCTCTGATTTCTTATCACCCTTTGGATTCAGCAATTGTTTCAACCTTAGCGACCCTTTCCTAAAAAATTCCAGTGGACTCTGTTCCTGTTTGGCACCCTCTTCCTCGGATTTATTGAGAGAGCTGTCAGACCCTTGATTCTTGGATAAACTTTCAGGAATCGATGTGGTGCTTATCCTAGCCTGCGGTTTCTTGAATTCTGTGTCAGCTAGTTCCTGTGTGTCTCTTTTGAATGTCAGTTTCTCCCTGTTCTCTGGCAGAGCAAGCTTCTGAGTGTTTCCTACCAATATCAGGTTCTCCTTCATTGGAAGAGCAGGTTTGCTGTCTGTGGAATAGAACCGAGAAGATAGTTTTTCCATTTTGCTGCTAATATTTGTTATAGGATCTTTACTCAGTGTGTCAAGGAGCTGGGTGGCTGAAGGAGACATACCAAACTGTTTCTCAGACTCCATGTGCATCTTGTAACTACTGAAGGATTCTTTTGAGTCTAGCACCCTACTCTCCAGGATCTTGTATTGCACGGATTTGGTACATTTTTTCTCTGCATTCTGAGATTCTTCCTGTAGAAAACTGGAAACAGCTTTGGTGTGACTAACTGTAGCACTCTCTATGTCTTTGCCCACAGTTTTGTACTTCTCTAAAAGTTCTGCTACTTTAGAAGAGGTGGTTGCCTTTATAGTTTCATTGTCTTTTGTAATCTCATTGGACATTTGCTCCTTTTGGATCATCTGAACCTTCTCCATTGTCATATTCTGCGGATCTAAATTGGCGGCATTAAAAATCAAAGAAGATCTGAGCCTTGAGCTCCTCTGGATCAAAGGATTTATCCTGGACCTAAAGGAATCCTGTTTCATAAGGGAGGTCTCCTCGCCTGCTCTCTCAGTACCTGTTGACTCTTTGGCACTTTCAATTCCCAATGATTTATTATTAAATGACATAGGAGACTTGAAAGATGGGATCAGGTCACTGGGGTACTTTGTGAGGGGCTCTCCAAGGCTCAAAACATCATTATATGACTCTGATTCCATGGGCATTGGGATGCCTTCGTCTCCTGGTTCAGACTGGTATCCACTCAGGTATGAAGAAATCCTCCAGTTACGCAAACCTGTTCTATTTTCCTGGGTCTTCTTGTCCTGATCTGGGTCCTGGTCTTGTAAAAACAGTCGTTGTTCCAGGCTCTGCTTCTGTGTGGGGGATGTCTGGCACATGAATTTCTGCCCTATGTTTTGCCTCCTTAGTGACATCAGCCCTAGTGGGCCATTCCCTGCAGGGTTCACCTGGTCAGAACCATGCCTCACTTCCCTAGAAGAATTTGAAGGCTCATAATCTAGCCTTAAGGGGAAACCCTCCTGTGGGAAGTGGGATTCAAGTTCAGGATATCTGGGGCCCTGTGCATAGTCCTCCAGTTCATTGAATCCTGGCCTACCACCTCGTATTCGCTCAAAGAACCCCTGAGGCCTGCTGGAAGCATGGGGATGTTCAAATTGATATTGGTAGAACTGGTCCTTTTGAAAGTGACTGGATTGCATTTTAAAGTCATCCAGATTGTTCATGAACATCTGCCTAGAACACTGCTTTGAAGAAGAAAAGTTTTCAAAGGTTCCTTCAGCAAAGCTGTGTCTCTTAAAGGAATCCAGCTCTAATTGCTTGGAGCGGAATAAACCTCTGACAGGATCTATCTGAGAATTCTCCATTTCTGCCTTCTTAGAATACATGCGCATTGCTGACCCCTCCATAGTATGGCGCATCAGTTCATCCCGTCTGAAGGCTGACAAGAAGTATCTGTCTGGATCAACTCTGTCCATGAAGGGTGGAAAGACATTGTCATCCCTCTGGAACAGCAGGTGTGGTTTCTTTGGAAAGAAGGGCATATTGTTGCCAAAGGGGGCCATGGTAAATGGGTTCTCTGCCTTCACCAAGACATTGGCTGGAGGAATGAGAGGGTCTGACTGTGCAAAGAGAATTCGGAATTCTTCATCAAAGCTGGACACCAGCTCCCCTTGGAAGATGTGAGCGATGCTTCGATGAATCTTCTCAAAGGACCACATAAAACTGTACCAAGATACAGAAAAGATGAGATGTAGTTAGCATCTGATGTGTCAAATCAGTGGCACCACTTCACATCCACCATGCACTGAGTCTAGCCTTCTACTAGCACCAAGTACTACTCTGGCAGCTTTCTACTGCCCACAAGAGTTCCCCCGATTAACACTTATTGATTATTGGGCATCAGTCAGTTCCAGCACTAATAGGCTCATGTTCTAAACTGAGAGATCTAACATACCAAGTGGTAACCACAGAGGAGATGGGGGAAAGGAGGATGAGGGTTATGGTAAAATATGCTAATATGACTGTTCTGTGCTGAATTTTTTTAAATTAAATATTTTAAAGTTATTTTAATACATACTTTTTATTTGTAAATAAAGTACCCACCTGTACAGCGCTGAGACAAGGACTCCCCTGCAAGCAAGAGCACCCCATTCTTCACAAGTACTATCTCACTCTCTCCACCAAGATCCATACAGCATGCTCCCTGCCTCGATGAGGTAATGATTTCCCTTATCTGGGTTTTTAATATGGGGCCACTCACTTGAGTACCAAAAGCACTTAGTATGCTGTTTTCATCAGATTGACCTATCTAAGCTCAGAAGTATAACACAGGCATTGACATAGTAACTTCCATATATTAACAGTATGCAATAGTCACTCCCATACTTGTAACTAGATGCTGATTTTAATAACCCACCCATCTTTTTAGCAACTTTAATTATTCTATGACAACACTTAGGTTTGATGCTGGGCTGAAATAAAACAATATTTTAAAAACCTGACTATGTTTTCTCAGGACACAGTCACTGACATGACTAAGTCCGGGCTGATTATGTTGTGGCTTCAGCCAGATGGTATTTGGACTTAATGTCCCTAGCAATGCTGGTGTCTGCAGTGATTTTGAGTGTTTAAATTAGTTGTAACAGTTACTAACCTTTGTACAGACATTTTATGTCCTGGATATGAAACAAGCTTGGCTTTAGATTTCTGTAGTTTCCTTAGCTACAGAATTACATATTATCCCTTGGAATAATAGTGCATTGTGCGCCAATATTGAGTTTAAGGGATACAACCTTGCCACTGATGTTTAGTTGTAACTGTCATCGTTAGAGTGCCCCCTCTCACCAGCAACTCTTCCTAACAGAGACAGGGTTATGCCAATCTGCAGTCCCTCCCTGCACCCCCTCACCTGTAGTTGCCACTTAGCACCACCATGCAGTCCACCAACAGGAACTTCTCTTTCACATGCCCTTTGAAGGACATCCCCGTGCGGCAGTAATAGGTGGGGCCAGAAACCGTCCGGACCCTCAGGAACTGCAAACCAGCGGAGAGATGAGGCAGTGACTTCCAAAGGCAGCAGCTGCTCTTGCACCCCCCCGCCGTTCCCCCATTAGCTCACTTCTTCATACCCATCTCTCCCATAACATCAGCACTAGTTTCTCTATTTGCCTTTCTGTTCAGTTACAGCAGAGGTGGGCAAACTTTTTGGCCCGAGGGTTCCCCATTCCCGGCCAATGGGAGCTGCGGGGGGCAGTACCTAGAGGCAAGGGCAGTGCGCGGAGCCCTCTGCCCCCACTCCCCCAGGGGCCACAGGGACATGGTGCCGTCTGCTTCCAGCAGCGGCGCGGGGCCCGTGGCGCCACGGGAGTGACAATCCTGCGGGACAGATCCAAAGCCCTGATGGGCCGGATCCAGCCCGCGGGCTGTACTTTGCTCACCCCTGAGCTACAGTGTCTCATCATGACACTACACAGGCTGCCTCCCACCTTTATTCCCCCCTCATTACTGAGATAACTTCTTTCTCCTCTGGCCCCTGACATCCATCAGCCCTGTAGCTCCCCCCCACAGCTCCTCAGGACCAGACCATAGGATCCCAGCAGTGAACCCGCCCAGGTCACCTCCACATAGTTGAGGTTGACTTTGCACTTAGCAGCTGTGTCTAGGAAGAGCTGGGAGTTCATTTCATCCAGGAGGATATACACAGGGACCCTGCGGGCAGCAGCATCTAGCACCTCACTCAGCAGATCCACATCTGTGAAAACATCCATCACTATAGCTACCACCTGTGGGAGAGAGAGTGAGATAAGGACAGTCAAATTTTAGGCCTACCTGCGTCATCCCTGTATATGAGCATTCACTTGCAGCTGCTTACAGCACAGTCCCTCCCACCCCAGCCTCTGCCTCTGCTGTACTTGCTGCATTTCTTCCTCCTACCCTGACAGCACCTGCCCCGCTGGACCTGTTCTGTGCCCCACTCTGGCACCTGCCCCTTCTGGACTCACTTCATGTCCCTGGAGTAAGAAGTCTTACACTTTAAGGCCGGAAGGAATCATTAGGTCATCTAGGCCTGATTTACACCTAGAACTCAGGTCGACCTAGCTACATCACTCAAAGCTATGAAAAAATTCATGCCCTGCATGACAGCTAGGTTGACCTAACCCCACTGTAGATGAGCTAGGTCGATGGAAGAATTCGTCCATTGCCCTAGCTACTCCCTCCTGAGGGGGTGGGTGGGTTTACTACTGCGATGGAAAACTCCTTATATCGCTGTAGTAAGTGTCTGTGCTACAGCAGCATAGCGTGTAGTACTTGTAGTGTAGACATATCCCTAGTCTGATTTCCTGCATAACACAGGCCTGAAAATTTCACCATTACCCCCTATTGTCCATGATAATTTGGGTTGAATAAGCATATCTTCCAGCAAAGCATCCTGTCTTGATTTGAAACCATTGAGAGATGAAGAACCCAACACTTCCCTTGGTAACTTGTTCCAATGGCTAACCACCATCACTATTAAAAATGTGTGCCTTATTTCTAATCTTAATTTGTCTTCAGCTTGCAGCCAATTTGCTAAATTAAAGCAACCTTTAATAGCTGTTTTTTTCTCCCCATTAAGATACTTCTACATCATAATCAAGTCACCTCTTAAACATCTTTTTGATAAGCTGAACAGATTGAGTCCTTTATCTCACTGTAAAGATTTTTTTTCCAGACTTGGAATCATTTTTGTGGTTCTTCTTTATATCTTCTCCACTTTTTCAACACCCTTTTTAAAATGTCGACACTAAACCTGGATGCAGTATTCCAGTATTGGACTCATCAATGTAAAAATCACTTCCCTACACCCATTCACTCTCTCCGTTTTATACATCTACAGTGTCTCAGTGAGAGCTCATGTTCAGTAGCCTCCACTGTGACCCCCTCAATCGTATTCAGGATTTACAGCATTCCAAGATATAATTCCCTCATTCTGTAGATATTGCCTATATACTTTAAAGCTGGCAACGGGGGAGGTGTCTTTAAGCCATCTTTGGGCTCCTCATGTTCTGAGACCATGCAGAGTCCTGTGTAACCTCTGGTGTAGCATAGCCTCAGGGCTGCTCTAACTTATGCAGTTTCCTATGGCCTCTTGGTAGCAGAGAATAACTGTAGTATAGTGAATGCTGGCCATGCATCCAACACCCTCCCTTTCCCTCCCCATGCCAGGGACTGGGAGGAATGCCAATGCAGAGCCTTTACACCAGCTCTACACAAACTAGGGAGGCCCCTGTATGAGGGAAGTCTCAGGCAGCTGTTTCCAGTCCGGTAAAGCCCCTTTCAATTGTCAGAGTGGCCTAAGGGGTCCTGAGTGTAATTTTGCACAGGGAATAGAAGAGGGAATCAGTGCAGAGCTGCTGCATCCTGCCCCATCTCCTTCAGCTCTGTTGGTTCCTGGCCTTTGTTCAATCTTACCTGTTGTGCAGCTCGGATCATCCTACGGGCTTCTTCCTTGATGCTGGGATTGTCTGGGGGTGGTGGCTGCACCAGAGTTGTTACCTCAGTACCCTTGAATCCAAAGACCATTGGCCAGCCCAGATCAAGCTCAGGGACAGCAAGGTCAGAATTCATAGGCCAATAAGTCCCAGAGGATCCGTCTATGTCACTGCCATGCATGGCATCTGTGCAGCTGCTCTCCTGGTTGGCATACTGGGGCTTCTGGAGATGCTGAGTGATGTGCTCTACCTCTGTGCTGCAGAGAAAGTCAGGGGCTCCTTCTTCATCCAGAAAACGATGATAATTCTCTTGCCCCTCCTCAGCTAGCACATCCAGAGCCAGCCGGTAATACTCCTTGTAATGGGGTGGCAAGTAGTTAGGGTCCAGGGGGTTGTCCCCCTGTGAGGAGCTCTGGGACCGGCGAGCCATGAGGGGCAGGGGAGCTGTAGGAAAGGAATAAAGAGCAGAGAGCTAATAGCCAATATTAACCATCACCCTCATCCCCATTGACACCTTCCTCCTCCCAAATGGGTATGTGTAGGGATCATGCATGGTAAAACGGTGAGAGACAGTGAACAGATGTCAGGTGCACTGGGTAGTAATTACCGTATATACAGCTTTTTTTGCATTATGTGAGGTAGCATATATCAGTGTTATAGTGGCTTGGAAACTGATCTCTTGGCAAGGAAATGGGATTGTATGGTCACCTACTAATGTGTTACTTTGACACATTAGCATATATTTGTTCAAAATTATGGTTGTGAGGATGGTGTAAATTGGGAAGGTGTGACGGTGAGTGATAAGGGATTATAAAGCAGGATTCCTTAGCTGTTCATTTTCAGGCTTTCTAAAGTTAGATTTTTTTTTTTTAACAGTCTAGACTTTTTGTTAAAGAAAGTATAATTTGTCTGGGTATTAGCTGGATGTCAGTGAAACACACTATCAGTCTCTCTTTTAAATTAATTGTTTTGTGAAACTGCACTGGATGAAAGGGTACACACATACATCCTTGTGCACCTGTTCAAGTTCGTGGATCCTTTAAAACTGGGAATAGCCACCAGGGCCCATGATTAGGAGCCTACAGGAAGCTAGAAACAAGACATCCTGCCTCTGCGGGTAGGAGTAGCTGGCAAGAAGGACTTGGGTACATTCTAGTAGCTAGGAAGGGCTACTAAAGAGAAAGGTATGGTCTCTTCTCTCCCATCTGATGGGAGGTGGGAAAGCTTAGGTTAGTACCTAGCCTTCACACTTTATTTACTCTTCTTCTGAAACTTTTATTTAAGAATAAAGCCAGACCTCAGGGCAGAGTCTTGGATTATGGTTGTTGGAAGCTTTTTTCCTACCTTCCTCACTGGTTAGTTGTCCATTAGCTTAGGTTCTCTTTAGTAATTTTCCCTGTTGTGTTTTTTTTTTCCTCCTGTGCTCCTGAAATTGACATCAGGTTTCCCTTTTTTGCAGGCCTGCTTTGCCTTCTCTGCTCTAGCCTAACTGTAGGGAGGTGGTGGTTTGTTGATGTTGTGAGTTACATTAGGACTTTACTTGATGTTGGAGTCTGTGTAATTCACACACACTTTTGTCTGTCTGGGTCACAATTTCAGCTG
The DNA here is from genome assembly GCF_011386835.1 of Chrysemys picta bellii. Taxonomy (NCBI): domain Eukaryota; kingdom Metazoa; phylum Chordata; order Testudines; family Emydidae; genus Chrysemys; species Chrysemys picta. The sequence goes on along the minus strand of NC_088792.1, from coordinate 291,141,452 downwards.
ATGGTTAGAAGATCCTAAATTTAAGTCCCTTGTTTATCTTTATGGTACGGGGCAGCTATCCTAATCATAGTATAGACTAGTTTGGTGTGTAGTGGTGTGTGTGTGCATTATCTCTGTCTCTTAGTATGTGGGTGTATGGAATGTTGTCTTGCTGTCTGCCTTGTATATGGTATAGCTGTATCTTTGAGTCTGAGAGAGTGGTGTCGTGTGTGTGTGTGTGTGGTCTTGCTTGTGCTTTGGGTTGGGACAAAAAGCTTCGAAATGTAACTAAAAAGCAACTAAACTAGTGACATGCCTATGTGTGCTGCAGAGCATCTGGAACCTGACTCTGAGAGGGTGGAACTATCCCATGATTCTCACTGGAGCATTAACTCCCAGCCCCACTGTTCCAAGGGCCCTGTCAATGGCCAGTAGAGAACTCTCTGTAATAAGAGAAGAGTAAAAAGGGCCTGGGCCACCCACCCAATCAGAGACACCCTTGTAGCTGAGGTAAGTACTGTGGGAGTTTTGGCTGCCCTCCCTTTCTCCTAAGGGAGAGGGATCCCATGCTGCTCATAAAGGGTGGGGTGGGGTGTTTCAGATCTGCTGCTCCTGGAGGGAGAGGAGATTGGGGACCCAGAGTATAGCTCTTGCCAATCTGGGAAAGGTGAGGGGACCCTTATGACCATGAGAGTGGAGCTATAGTGCTGCAGGGATGAAGCCACAGGGAACTCTGCCGTGGTGTTTCTAGGCCTCACGATTGCCTAATCCAGTGCTGGGTGTCTCTCTTGTGTTTTGTGTATGCTGGGGATGTCCTCTTACTGTCAGGTGTGCAGATGTCAATGGCTGGATGAGAGTGGCTAGAATGTTATATGTCCTAGACAGACTTTGGGGGAGGGCAGAAAAAACTATTCTGATCATCTAGACTGAACTTCAGCTTAATAAAGGCCAGAGAACTTCACCCAGGGATTCCTGCGTCAAGCCAAATAACTCCTGGCTGAGGTAGAGCAGCTCTTCTAGAAAGATCCAGTCTAGATTTACAGATTCCAGGTGATGGAGAATTACCCACAGCCTTTGGTAAATTGTTCTGACGGTTAATTACCAATGTTAGGTCGGGACACTGGACAAACAAGCAAAGGCTCCGGAGCACGGAAGGGCTTGCGCGCCCCCGCCCCCCTGCCCCGACTCCGTCCCCCCTTCCCCCATTGGATCCCTCCCCAAATCCCTGCCCCCATGCCCACTCCCTCACTGCCCCATTGTCTCCCTCCCCAAATCCCTGCCTCTTCCCCAAGCTTGCCATTCCTCCTCCCTCCACAAGCACTGGAGGGAGGCTGGGAGACGCAGGGGAACGCGGGGCCGGGGTGAGTGTGAGTCCGGCCTGGCCCCGAGCGCATGCAGGACTCGGGCGGGGTGGTACCTGGAGGGAGAGTAGGGGGGTTCTCCCCACCTGGGCAGCAGGAGTCGGGAGCAGCTGCTGCTGCAGCTCCCACTGCCGCTGCGGGAGGAAGCGGCCAAGCACGTGGCGCTCGGCGGCTGTGGCTCTGGTGCCCGGGCCCGAACCCCCCGAGCCCGGGCCTGCTGTTGGGACCCAGCGTGCATGCTGCACGCGCCCAGCCCCTGGCCAGTTGCATCTGGGCTGGCTGCCCAGCTGGTGCAATCCTGTGGGCGGCGGCATCGGCAGCCCCGTTCGTTCCCCTGCAGGACCCGAGCAGGACAGGGGGGCTGGGGCCTGCTGCCCCCATTCTGGGGCCGCCCGTGGGATTGCACCAGCTGGGCAGCCAGCCCAGACGCGACTGGCCAGGGGCTGGGCACGCGCAGCGTGCGCGCTGTGTCGCCACAGCAGGCCCGGGCTCGGGGGGTTCGCGGGCGCCAGAGCCACAGCCGCCAAGCACCACGTGCTTGGCCGCTTCCTCCCCCCTGCAGCAGTGGGAGCTGCAGCAGCTGCTGCTCCCAAGTCCTGCTGCCCAGGTGGGGAGAACAGCCGCCACCTGGCCCTGTGGGCCGCCCTCCTACTCTCCCTCCAGGTACCGCCCAAGTCCTGCCTGCGCTCGGGGCCAGGCCGGACTCACTCACCCCGCCCCGCGCTCCACCTGCGTCTCCCAGGCCTCCCTCCAGCGCTTGCGGAGGGAAGAGGAATGGTGTGGGGGGGGGGGGGGGGGTTGTTGTTTTTTTTGCTCTGCCGCTGTTTTTTTTTTCCCTCTGCCCCTCCCCCCACCCCCGCATCCCGCATCCCGCTATTTGACCTGGATGATCTGGTCACCCTAGTTCCATTGGCACTTCATCTTCTCCTGACTGATTGTGCTGGGGGCTCTGCCTGTCTCCAGCACTCCGGACCCTCAGCTATCACCACCACCTGGAACCCCCGATCGATTCAAGCTTCACGGAGTGGTGAGAACCCATATCTCTCTCTCTCTCGGTATATCCTTCTGACTCTGACTTATGTGATCAGTTATAGTTTTCTAAACCTGACTTTTATAATCAAATTTAAGTTAGATTTAATATTATCACTGTTGTTTGTTTGGCTCCCCTATGGTTATTACCTGGCAATAAATAACTTCCATGGTTAAGCTAGTTGCTTCTCTCTCTCTCCCCCCCACCTTGTGCATGTTTTTTGGCTTCCTCATTTGGTCTGCAGCAACGCTCCTCGTACCGAAGCTAAAGATCCCTGCAGCGCCCAAAAATCCTGTGGGGTTTGCTCATCAAGTGGGCTACTACCAGAACAATTGTAATGTGAAAGTGGGGATAGCGACGTGCTGAACCTGGGATAGATGAGAGTGGCAGATTGAAAGTGCTGCTTGACCCAGCCTGCTCAGGCACGCTCTATTCCGGTGCGGTGCCCATGGCAGATGAGGGTGATAGCTTGGAAATGCTGCTCAACCCGGCCTACTGAGTCCAGGGACATATAAGGGGTCAGATTGGGAGTGCTGATTAACCCGGTGCTCTCAGAAGCGCTCTGTTAATGTGTGTGTGTGGGTGTGGGTGTTCGTCTGATTCTGGGGCTGGAAGAACCCAGCCTGGGGAGCCTAGGTCCTGCAGGATAGCTCCATTGGGAGGGAACTTGCAGCAGGGAGAAGTAGAGCTCCGTATGAGAACACAAGTGACACAAGCAGTACAAACACCCCACGCCCCCCCCGAAGAGTAACCCTAATAAATGAACATACCCCAAAGTAATGGGCAAATTTGGTAACACTTAAAAATCTGCCTCTTATTTCTAGTCTGAATTTGTCTGGCTTTAGGTGCCAACTATTGGATTTCTTTCTGCCTTTTTCTGCAAAATTAAAGAGCTCTCTACTAAAAGAAATTTCTTCATCCTGAAGGCACTTGTTAGACGATGATCAAGTCAACTCTTAGCCTTCTCTTGGATAAACTAATAGTGAGCTTCTTCAATGTCTCACTATAGGAGATGTCTTCCAGACCTCATATTGTTCTTGTGCCTCTTTTCTGAACCCTCTCTATTTTTCAACATCTCTTTTGAAGTGTTGACATCAGAACTGAACACAGTATTCCATAAATGTTCTCACTAATGCCATCTACAGAGGCAACATCACTTCTCAACTTCCCTTGATATTTCCCTCCTTATACATCCAAGGCTTGTTTCACTCACTTAGCTACAGCATTCCACTGGACACTCATGTTCAATTTGTTATCTGTTATGACACTAAATCCTATTCAATGTTGCTGCATTCCAGGATATAGTCCCTGTCTTGTGTGACCTACATTCTTTGTTCCTAGACTTATGACTTTGCATTTGACTGTATTAAATGCATGCTCAAATGAGCCCAACTTACCAAGTGATGCAGGTAGCTCTGTGCAACTCACCCACACCCATCCATATTTATCACTTCACTAATTTTTGTCATCTGTAAATTTTACCAGCAATCAGGGCCGGCTCCAGGGTTTTTGCCGCCCCAAGCAGCAAAAAAAAACCAACAAAAAAACAAAAACAAAAAAGCCGTGATCGCGATCAGCTCTACTGCTGCTGCTTCAGTCTTCGGCGGCAATTCGGCGGCTGGTCCTTCACTCTGAGAGGGAGTGAGGGACCCGCCACCGAAGAGCTGGACGTGCCGCCCCTCTCCGTTGGCCGCCCCAAGCACCTGCTTGCTGGGCTGGTGCCTGGAGCCGGCCCTGCCAGCAATGTAGGAGCCGGAGGGGGGGACATGCTACTTCTTCCAGGAGCCATGTGTTGCCACAGCATGCGCAGAACGGGGCAAGCCCCCAACCCTGCTCCCCGGCAGGAGCTCAAGGGCCAGATTAAAAGGTCTGATGGGCTGTAGTTTGCCCACCCCTGCTCTAAATCATTGATACTGAATAGCATTGGGCACGGAACAGATTCCTGCAAGACCCCCTCTAGAAACAAATCCTCGTGGCTGATAATTCCCCATTTACAATTTTTTTCAATTTATCAGTTTACTCATTTTTAATACGGTTGTGTCATCCAGATGTCACTCTCATGTCATAGAATATCAGGGTTGGAAGGGACCTCAGGAGGTCATCTAGTCCAACCCCCTGCTCATAGCAGGACCAATCCCCAACTAAATCATCCCAGCCAGGGCTTTGTCAAGCCTGACCTTAAAAACCTCTAAGAAAGGAGATTCCACCACCTCCCTAGGTAACCCATTCCAGTGCTTCACCACCTTCCTAGTGAAAAAGTTTTTTTCTAATATCCAACATAAACCTCCCCCACTGCACCTTGAGACCATTGCTCCTTGTTCTGCCATCTGGTACCACTGAGAACATGGAACCCTCTTTGGAACCCCCTTTCAGGTACTTGAAAGCAGCTATCAAATCCCTCCTCATTCTTCTCTTCTGCAGACTAAACAATCCCAGTTCCCTCAGCCTCTCCTCATAAGTCATGTGCTCCAGACCCCTAATCATTTTTGTTGCCCTCCGCTGGACTCTTTACAATTTTTCCCATCCTTCTTGTAGTGTGGGGCCCAAAACTGGACACAGTACTCCAGATGAGGCCTCACCAATGTCGAATAGAGGGGAATGATCACGTCCCTCGATCTGCCCAATGCCCCTACTTATACAGCCCAAAATGCCATTAGCCTTCTTGGCAAGAAGGACACACAGTTAACTCATATCCAGCTTCTCATCCACCGTAACCCCTAGGTCCTTTTCTGCAGAACTGCTGCCTAGCCATTCGGTCCCTAGTCTGTAGCAGTGCATGGGATTCTTCCATCCTAAGTGCAGGACTCTGCACTTGTTCTTGTTGAACCTCATCAGATTTCTTTTGGCCCAATCCTCTAATTTGTCTAGGTCCCCTGTATCCTATCCCTACCCTCCAGCATATCTACCACTCCTCCCAGTTCAGTGTCATCTGCAAACTTGCTGAGGGTGCAATCCACGCCATCCTCCAGATCATTAATGAAAATATTGAACAAAACTGGCCGCAGGACCAACCCTTGGGGCACTCTGCTTGATACCAGCTGCCAACTAGACATAGAGACATTGATCACTAACCGCTGAGCCCGACAATCTAGCCAGCTTTCTATCCACCTTATAGTCCATTCATCCAGCCCATACTTCTTTAACTTGTTAGCAAGAATACTGTGGGATACCATATCAAAAGCTTTCCTAAAGTCAAGGAATAACACATCCACTGCTTTCCCCTCATCCACAGAGCCATCCATCATGGGAGCATCATCTTCACTTTGTCACAAATAGCTCAGGTATGCATGTTATCTAATGGGTCTCTGGAGTGTTTTACTGTCAGGTTTGTGTGTGTGAGGAGGGTATCTTGATCTGCGTTTCTTCCAGTCTGACTGAGGCTATGTCCTCACTACGGGGGGTGGGGGGGGGGATGGTGTCGATTTAAGATATGCAAATTCAGCTACGTGAATAGCGTAGCTGAATTCGACGTAACGGAGCCGATTTACCCCGCTGTGAGGACGGCGGCAAAGCGACCTTTGCGGCTCCCCCGTCGACAGCGCTTACTCCTACCTCCGCTGCTGGAGTAGAAGCGTCAATTCGGGGATCGACTGTCGCGTCCCAACGAGACGTGATAATTCGATCCCCGAGAGATCGATTTCTACCCGCCGATTCAGGCGGGTAGTGTAGACCTGCCCTTAGAGCAGCAAGTAGTGTGTCAAGTTGGCTGGGGCCGGTTGTCAGCGATGGGGCATTGGTTTGCGAGGGGAGATAGAACTAACTCTCTACTTGTGACATATTGTATAAGTGTTGCCTGGCTATTACTTGGTCTATTTCTGTCACTCTTGTCTCTAGGACGGGGGATGGTCTTTACTCTGTGCCGCACACAGCATACTGGGGCCTTGACTGGGACCTCTGGAGTACAAATAATCTGTAGAATGGCGCTGTCCTTCACTGTATGTCTATGCAATAGGAGAGTGTCCCCTCTTGCTGCATGTACACTGGATACTGTACTGCTGGCCTCAGCTGTTATTAATGCAGGATGACTGCTCTGTCCTGTGGGGTTGGTGGAGGCTGAATGCAGGGTGTGATGCTGGAGATCCTGGGGGAAGCTGCAAGCAGGAATGCGTCCCTGAGGCCGACAGAAAGCAGGTGTGTCAGCAAGGGAGTCAGAAAGCGGGTGTGTCAGCAAGGGAGTCAGCACTGGGACTGGCTGGTGCTGAAGTGACTTTCAGTTAAGCTGCTGTTTTCCATGCTGACAAGCTGGGCCTGTCTGCCGGGCCTGATGGCTGGGGGCACAGCAGGCCACCTCCAGCAACAGCAGGAACAGTCAAGGAAGCCTGGAAAAGATTCCTGAGCTGTTGGAAGGGGATGGCAGAAAGAGCCTGATTTTAACACACACCTCCTGGGTGTGGTGTTCTGTCCCATCGAGTGGCACCAAGACCACTTAGAGAGAGAAAATGAGTCTGCTCTCCACCCTAGCTAAGAGCCAGTTGGTTTTTAGCTCATGCTGTAGAGGCTCATGCACTAAGCACCAGAGATCCCAGCCCAACCCTGCCCACTGATGACCGGGGTCTGTTGGTGTTACACTTGGACAGGTTTTTTTTAAATCAGAATGACATGTACAAAATCTGGACTTTGTTTCATTGCACTTTTGTCAAATGCTCTATAGAATGTGTCTGCAACCATCAAATTTCTCCCAGGTTTGTATTCAATTTACAAATCATACATTTGTAGCTGAAAAAATAATCTATGTATTCTGGGGCAGGGGTGGGGGGTTGCCTGACCCCTTTTAGCACTGGCAATAAGTGGACTGTGGTTTGTTTCACATAACACAGACCTCCCATAAATAAATATGTTAAACTTTTTATACCCATGGACTAAGGCCAAAGCTTCCTTCTCTATTTGAGCATATTAACACTCAGTTTTTGTTAATCTCCATGGTGCATAAATCACTGGTCTCCAATTGTGACCATACTGTCATGTGCCAATATCTTCCTTGGCAACATCTCGGGACAGCTTAGTTTTGTGCTTACTGTCATGGTACCTCAGAACTGGGTCCTCTAATTCAAGGATGGGCAAACTACGGCTCATGGGGCGCGTCCAGCCCATCAGACCTTTTAATTTGGCCCTTGAGCTCCCGCCAGGGAATGTGGTCGGGGGCTTGCCCCACTCCATGCATGCCATGGCTCCATGCAGCTCCCAGAAGCAGCAGCATGTCCTCCGTCCAGCTCCTACGGACAGGGGCAGCTACAGGGCTCCGCATGCTGCCCCCGCCCCAAGCACCCTCCTCCCCTCCCCCCCCCCGCAGCTCCCATTGGCCGGGAACCACGGACAATGGGAGCTGCAGGGGCAGCGCCTGCGGACAGGGCAGCGTGCAGAGCTGCCTGGCTGCACCTCCACATAGGAGCCAGAGGGGGGGACGTGCCGCTGCTTCCAGGAGCTGCTTGAGGTAAGCGCTGCCCGGAGCCTGCACCCCTGACCTCCTCCCGCACCCCAATCCCCTGCCCCAGCCCTGATCCCCTCCTGCCCTCCAAATCCCTCGGTCCCAACCCAGAGCACTCTCGTACACCCCAAAGCCCTTATCCCCGCCCACCCCAGAGCCCGCACCCCCCAGCCAGAGCCCTCATCCCACCCCGCACCCCAACCCTCACCGCAGCCCGGAGCCTCCTCCTGAACTCCTCATTTCTGGCCTCACCCCAGAGCCCGCACCCCCAGCCGGAGCCCGCACCCCAACCCCCAATTTTGTGAGCATTCATTCCCTGCCATACAATTCCCATATCCAGATGTGGCCCTCAGGCCAAAAAGTTTGCCCACCCCTGCTCTAATTCCTTCAGTTTCGCTATATTAAGATTTGCATCCCATGTTCATTGGACAACTTTGCATAATACAGCTCAGGTTGCTGGTTCAGGCAGCTAAAGTAGGCACAAATTTCCATACATAGTTCAGGATTCTGAGGAATCTCTGTATTTCTTCCTTGTCTACTGGGGCAGGCATGTTGTTGATGGCCTCAACCTTGCTGTGTTAACTTCTCTCCCAGGTTTGTTATTTCTGTTGCACAGAATTTACATTTTTGTTCAGCCCATCAGCTCTAGACAAAGATGTGTGGAGCCTCTGGTCATGCTCTTCTATTGTTTTGGATCCCCTACTCCACCCCCCTCCCCGATGAAAATGTCATCTATGTAAACCTTGTTGTATTTTTCTGGTGAAACACGCTGGGTGTTGAACATAACCCAAATGGCAGTCTGCAGAAAGACGGTTTCCCAAAGGGGGCATTGAATGTGCACAAACGTGCTTTGTTTTTCCAATGGGCCTTGCCAGAACCCTGCTGATGCATACCTCAAGAGTTTAACAATATATATATATATATATATATATTTAGCATCAACCATCTTCTCCAAAATTTCTCCCCTTGTAGCTAGTGGAAAATGTTCCCTTTTTAACACGTTGAGAGCATTAATTATGGGATTATTTATCCTAGACAAATTAGAGGATTGGGCCGAAAAAAACCTGATGAGGTTCAACAAGGACAAGTGCAGAGTCCTGCACTTAGGACGGAAGAATCCCATGCACTGCTACAGACTAGGGACCAAATGGCTAGGTAGCAGTTCTGCAGAAAAGGACCTAGGGGTCACAGTGGACGAGAAGCTGGATATGAGTCAACAGTGTGCTCTTGTTGCCAAGAAGGCTAACGGCATTTTGGGCTGTATAAGTAGGGGCATTGCCAGCAGATCGAGGAACGTGATCGTTCCCCTTTATTCGACATTGGTGAGGCCTCATCTGGAATACTGTGTCCAGTTTTGGGCCCCACCCTACAAGAAGGATGTGGAAAAATTGGAAAGAGTCCAGCGGAGGGCAACAAAAATGATTAGGGGTCTGGAGCACATGACTTATGAGGAGAGGCTGAGGGAACTGGGATTGTTTAGTCTCCAGAAGAGAAGAATGAGGGGGGATTTGATAGCAGCCTTCAACTACCTGAAGGGGGGTTCCAAAGAGGATGGAGCTCGGCTGTTCTCAGTGGTGGCAGATGACAGAACAAGGAGCAATGGTCTCAAGTTGCAGTGGGGGAGGTCCAGGATGGATATCAGGAAAAACTATTTCACTAGAAGGGTGGTGAAACACTGGAATGCGTTACCTAGGGAGGCGGTGGAGTCTCCTTCCTTGGAGGTTTTTAAGGCCCGGCTTGACAAAGCCCTGGCTGGGATGATTTAGCTGGGAATTGGTCCTGCTTTGAGCAGGGGGTTGGACTAGATGACCTCTTGAGGTCCCTTCCAACTCTGATATTCTATGATTCTATGATGGTTGGGCTCTTCCCCACCCCCATCCCCTCCCCCTTTTTTTTTGTACTTTGAGATCTTCCCTATTCCCTGAGAAACATTTTCAAACTCTTCCTCAATTGTTTTGGTTCCCTGATCCTCCCTGAGTGCATCTTCTTGATGAGACCAATGGCTTGACATACTTTTAATCCAATAATAGGTACACTTTTCCCTGGTACTGTTACAAATTGGAAAAGAGAGACAAGGAGGGTGAGGTAATATCTTTTATTGGACCAACTTCTGTTGGTGGGAGAGACAAGTCCAATAAAAATATTACCTCACCAACATTATCTCTCTAATATCCTGGGACTGACACGGCTACAACTATACTACACACAAAATTGGAAAAGATACAGTTTGTTATTTACCTGTACATTTAGTTCACATACACACGTAGTGGGAATGAGCGCACCACCGTAAGCCCTGAAGTTACCTGCTACTCTAGCTTTATCTTCCAGTGACTAACAGTGTTTTTGCCAAGACACTGGCTTGTGTATCAGTGTACAACTTAAAAGTAATAAATGTCCCATTTGCTTCCAGGTTGACAGTCCATTCATCTGCTGCAGTGGTCTCCATTGCTCCTATGAAGAATCCTCTGAGCTAATGGTGCTGTTCTCTTTCCTCATGCTGTGCACTCTCTGCTAGTGCTTGCAAACTCTTAAAAAGTGATGTAAACCATTCACTTTTTGCCTTTGTTCCCACATTCCAGGCACAGTCTTAACTTGTACTTATTGCCACAGGGTATGCAGCACCATGTGCTGTTTTTGCTGGATTTAGACTGAGTTGTGTGTGCTTTTTTTCCTCCTCTCTCTCTCCCCCTCCTCCCCCCACTGCTCCCAACATGGTATTTTGGATTCTCAATCATAGCTGCAGTGTCAGAGCACTGTCCACTCTCCATAAGCGTCATTCTGTACTGGGCAACTTCTGTAGGTTGGCAAATTCTAAATGCCCTGTCAAGGGTTAATTGTGGATCTTCTACTAGTGCCTGAGGTCACAGCTACACTGTACTAAAAAAACCAACCAGCAGCACTGAGTCTCAGAGCCCAGATCAGCTGACTTGGGTTCACAGGGCTCAGGCTGCAGTGTAGACATTTGTGTTCGGGCTGCACCTGGACTCTGGGACTCCCTCCCCTCATGGGAGCCTGGGTGCCAGACAAGCCTGGAATGTCTAGGCTGCAGTTTTATTGTCCTGCAGCCCAAACCCTGGGAGCCTGAGTCACCCTGTGTGACTGTGCTGTGGGTCTCTTATCACACTCTAGATGTACCTTGAGTATGTGTGGGTGGAGCGGGTTGTTTTGGTTTTTTTTTGTTCCAGCATCAATCATAATCTGCTCCCTTATCAGGGACTCAATCTTGCAATTTTGGGGGGCTCTCATCTGAAGACAAAGAGCCAAATTCTTCTATAGTTTTACCCTCCTTTGGACCCTGTGATTAAAAACGTATATTTCAAATGTCTGTTACATGGAGTGCAGTACTTAAAATTCTGTACTACAGTTTCATACTTAGAATCCTCTGCCAGAGTTAACAGAAAACTATTAAATACATCAAGTGCTTCAGAATCAGCCACTGTTAATAATAAGGCTACCTTACGACTGTCTTCCTCTTTGTTGGAACCCGTGCTTGCAGACAGCGTGAAGCCCTGCCTGAACTTCTTCCAATTTTCTTTCACATTTTCAGAGTTTCAGCGCTGGTGGAACTTCTAACTGGTCCATTTTTCCCTCAGGGTATTTTCTTGATTTCTTTTTAGTCCTGGTACCATGTGATGTTCAATGATCACTCAGTGCTTAAGGTGCTTGCAAGAGATCTCATTTATTCTGTCTGGTTCCAACTGGCTGTGCATTACAAGAGCTTCATGGTGCTCAACCCTTAGAAGCACGGAGCAAGAGTCTATGCATCACACTTGTCCAAGATGGGAACCTGATGTTTTGCTGCCATGGAATCTGGAACATCAGATGGAATTGCAGGGGCTATAAACACCTTCAGGAGCATACTGTTGTGCTCCTGCAATGAAACTATCCTAGCCCTTGACTCCCATCAAAAACTCATGCTTGGGGATGTCAGAGTGGAAGGGACAAATGTTTCTAGGTTTTTGGAGGCAAAGCACCAGAAAAATCAGATCAACATGCTCGGAGATTCTGTTCAACCAAAGGATGCCAGATTTGTCAGACCAAAGGAGGCTCTGTACTGCTGGGGGTGTGTTTCTGGAAAGCGAGGGTTGTCATGTATCTACAAAATCTGTGCACAGGTACCTAGACATGGAAGAGTCATCTGACAGTGGGGTGCTTTTTAGACTTGCTGACAAAGCCATAACAAGAGTCAATGGGTGGAAGCTGAGGTTAGAAAAATTCAATCTTGAAATGACACAATTTCTTAGCAGTGTCATTAAACATTGGAACTACTTGTTGAGAAGGAGGTCAACTCACCACCATTTGGAGTTTTTAAACAAAATTAGCTATCTTTCTAAAAGATAAGCTTTAATCCACCTTCTGGGAGAAATTCTATGGCTAGGGAAGTGGGGGGAAGGTCAGGCTTGGTCGTCGCATTGGTTCCTTCAAGGGCTGTGGGAAGAATTGGAAACTCTGCATTGCCTCAACTTGCTCATAAGTCTTGCAACGCTGCATTAAGACAATGGGTAATAAAATCTCCAGCTTCAGTGCTTTATCTGGTCACCTGCAGGAGTCAGGAGGGAAAATCCCTCCCCAGATGTACAACTGGCCAGGTGTATTTTGGGTTTTTTCACCATCCTCATTAGATTGGCCACAGCTGGAGCTAGGATGCTGGACGAGGTGGACCAGTGCTCTAAGGTGGTACAGAGAAACCTTTTTTTAGGTGCCTGGCTAGTGTGTCTTGCTTACATGCTCAGGGTCAATTTGATTGCCAAATTTGGGGTTGGGGAGGATTCCCACCCCACCCCCCCCATCAGATTGGCATGGACCTTTAGCATTTTTTTCCTGCTTCCTCTGCAGCAGGGGGCATAGATCATTTGCAGGGATCACCTGGGCATATCTCACAATCAACTCCCTCCCATTGCAGAAGCTTCTGGCATTGATGGTACCCTGGTCTCTCTTGTTCTCTGCCTGTGGCACACAATTGTTTAGCCTCTTGAGGATGAAATCTAATGGCCTGTGATATATAGGAGGTCAGACTAGATGAGCTAATGACCTTAAATGCCATGAAACTCTATCATCATCATCCTCCTTTTCACATCATCGGGTACATAAGGTAGATGTCAAAGAACACCAGCTGTCCCTATCTTGGGCTAATTTTTCCAGGTCTTCTGTATTCAAATGTAGTAATGCCACTTGAGCCATTATTATGCTACAGAGCATGGCTGTAGGTCAGTGTCTCATCAGTTGCCCTAGGATCGCCGAAGAAATGCTTTTTTAGGTAGCCTATTAACAGACATTCATAAAAGATGTCTCAAATATGTCCATCTCTTCTTCTTCTTCTGTACTACTTGTATTGTTATAGGTAGTTGGACCTCTTGGTTAGTTATTCTATCTATACATTTTATGTTGAATATTCTATGGATGGACTCATTCATTTTTCCAGGACTCTGCTCCATATAAGAGGACATTTAGGACTTTGCAGCTACAAAGTTTTTGCATTTTCTAATCACACTGGACTTCCATACTGTATGAAATTTTTGAAATACAACACTCGCTTTACATATTCTGGACCCTACAGCAAATGTGCAATCACCAGTATTGTGATTGAAGCTACCCACAAGTAAATTTATTAATAGGTCTTCAAGGCATCACCTTCTTCCAAGTAGATAAAACCATTGGTAGATAAACAAATTTTATAATTTCTGTCTTTGATTTATTGATATGACCTATTTGCAAGATCGTTCATCTCACTGCATTATCATCAACTGACTCATCTATAAGACAGATGTCATCTGAAAAATGTTAGTCTCCAAGCTTGTGATCTATCTTATCCATGCAATGCCAGTTTCCATAATGACATAAGTTGCTTGACAAAGTTAATAGCTGGAAACTATGGCATATAATGAAATGTACCTCTATTCTGTATAGCATCTTTCCTTGAAGCTGCCCATCCTCAGGTATTTTAGAGAGTTGTAGCTATTACTATTTACCAAGACAGCAAGAAACTTACATAATAAAGAGGTTTCAGAGTGGTAGCCATGTTAGTCTGTATCAGCAAAAAGAATGAGGAGTATGTGTAGCACCTTAGAGACTACCAAATTTATTTGAGCATAAGCTTTTGAGGGCTAAAACCCACTTCATCGGATGCATGCAGTGGAAAATACAGTAGGAAGATATATATACACAGAACAGGAAAAATGGGTGTTGCCATACCAACTATCAGCAGGAGAAAAAAAAACTTTTGTAGTGATAATCAGGATGGTCCCTCTCCAATAGTTGACAAGAAGCTGTGAGTAACAGTAGGGGGGAAAATTAGCATGGGGAAATAGCTTTTACTTTGTGAATGACCCATCCACTCCCAGTCTTTATTCAAGCCTAATTTCATGGTGTCCAGTTTGCAAATTAATTCCAATTCTGCAGTTTCTCATTAGAGTCTGGTTTTGAAGTTTTTTTTGTTGGAGAATTGCGACTTTGAGGTCTGTAATTGAGTGACCAGGGAGGTTGAAGGGTTCTCCAACTGGTTTTTGAATGTTATAGTTCTTGACGTCTGATTTGTGTCCATTTATTCTTTTGCGTAGAGACTGTCCGGTTTGGCCAATGTATATGGCAGAGGGGCATTGCTGGCACATGATGGCATATATCACATTGGTAGATGTGCAGGTGAATGAGTCTCTGATGGTGTGGCTGATGTTATTAGGTCCTATGATGGTGTCCCCTGAATAGATATGTGGACAGAGTTGGCAACGGGCTTTGTTGCAAGGATAGGTTCCGGGGTTAGTGTTTTTGTTGTGTGGTTGCTGTAAGTATTTGCTTCAGGTTGGGGGGCTGTCTGTAAGCGAGGACTGGCCTGTCTCCCAAGATCTGTGAGAGTGAGGGATTGTCCTTCAGGATAGGTTGTAGATCCTTGATGATGCGCTGGAGAGGTTTTAGTTGGGGGCTGAAGGTGACGGCTAGTGGCATTCTGTTACTTTCTTTGTTGGGCCTGTCCTGTAGTAGGTGACTTCTAGGTACTCTTCTGGCTCTGTCAATCTGTTCCTTCACTTCAGCAGGTGGGTATTGTAGTTGTAAGAATGCTTGATAGAGGTCCTGTAGTTGTTTGTCTCTGTCTGAGGGGTTGGAGCAAATGCGGTTGTATCTTAGAGCTTGGCTGTAGACAATGGATCATGTGGTGTGGTCTGGAATGGAAGCTGGAGGCATGTAGGTAAGTATAGCGGTCAATAGGTTTCCAGTATAGGGTGGTGTTTATGTGACCATCACTTATTAGCACTGTAGTGTCCAGGAAGTGGATCTCTTGTGTGGACTGGTCCAGGCTGAGGCTGATGGTGGGATGGAAATTGTTGAAATCCTGGTGGAATTCCTCAAGGGCCTCCTTTCCGTGGGTCCAGATGATGAAGATGTCATCAATGTAGCGCAAGTCGAGTAGGGGCGTTAGGGGACGAGAGCTGAGGAAGTGTTGTTCTAAGTCAGCCATAAAAATGTTGGCATATTGTGGGGCCATGCGGGTACCCATAGCAGTGCCACTGACTGCTACTCCCCTACTGTTACTCAGCTTCTTGTCAACTGTTGGAAATGGGCCATCCTGATTATCACTACGAAAGTTTTTTTTCTCCTGCTGATAATAGCCCCCCCTTAATTGATTACTCTCATTATAGTTGGTATGGCAACATCCATTTTTCCTGTTCTCTGTGTATATATATCTTCCTACTGTATTTTCCACTGCATGCATCCGATGAAGTGGGTTTTAGCCCACGAAAGCTTATGCTCAAATAAATTTGTTAATAACAAAGAAGGTGGTGGGAGTCTCTTTTTGTGTGTAGCTCTGTCTGCTATGGAATTGGTTGGCAGCTTCCTTCACTTCCCTGAGCTGGAGCCAGAACCAGAGCAATTCCTTAATGAGGAATTCTTAGTCACTGTGAGACTGAGAAGACTGCTGTGTCTCTGCCTGCATCAATGTTCTGCTCTGAATGCGATTTGGTCACTTAATTCCTTTAGGCACCTTTTGAAAATCCTAGCCATAGTTCCTAAAAACCAGTGGAATCCCTATATGTTAACATCCAGAGCAGCCTTCCCACCCACCAATTTACAGGCCTTCCCACCCACCTAGCACATTTAGCTTTGTCACCTCCACAATAATCGCCTTTTGGCATCTTGTGTACTGCCATCTGCATTGCATGCATTCCGTCCTTTACTTCACACTCATGCACAAGATGAACTGTGATCTCAAGGGACAATGTTATTTAATTGATGGACACACTTTCATCAGGCTATGTCACGCTTGTTTGATTTAGGGCAAGTCTACACTACGGTGCTACATCGGCGCAGCTGCACTGCTGTAGTGCATCTGGTGAAGACATGCTATCCTGATGGGAGAGTGTCTCCTGCCGACATAGCACTGGTGTGGACAGCACTTAAGTCAATGTAACTTGCATCACTCGGAGTGTGTGTCTTGCAACACAAGTTACATCAACTTAAGCGGTAGTGTAGACCAGCCCTTAGAGAAAGGCCTAGGAAGGCTGCATTGAACAGAAGTAACTAATGGATCTTAGCTTTTCAATT
Source organism: Chrysemys picta bellii (assembly GCF_011386835.1). Classification (NCBI taxonomy): domain Eukaryota; kingdom Metazoa; phylum Chordata; order Testudines; family Emydidae; genus Chrysemys; species Chrysemys picta. The sequence goes on along the minus strand of NC_088792.1, from coordinate 291,125,122 downwards.
ATGTTCTCTCTAACTGAGGAAATAATCTGATTAATTATGAAATTTCAAAAGTGGCTTGTGTCAGACTCTGTGCAGTTTGTGAGGCCTGTCTGTTAGCCAAAGGAACCCAAACCAAAATAGAGTAAAATTAAAAAAACAGCAGCAGCATTTTAAAAAGTTTGTACAAAACTTTAGTTAGTTAAATTTTAACTCAAAAAGGTCACTGGCAAATCCAGTTTTTGCTTGGTCAGTTAGTGGCTATACTGTGAAGACTAAATTCAATCACTAAAGTACAAAGTGGAACAGTTTTAGTCCTCTGAGCAGAAATGACACCCAGGGCCGGCTCCAGGTTTTTTTGCCGCCCCAAACAAAACAAACGAACAAAAAAAGCGGGAGTGCCGCCGCAGCAAAAAAACCCCAAACAAACCCCAAAGGGCCGGAATGCTGCCCCTTGAAAAGCACCGTCCCAAGCACATGCTTGGGACGTTGGTGCCTAGAGCCGGCCCTGATGGCACCACCTTAGCTCTGGAGTTGCTACCAACACCTTCATCATATTTTAAAAATAATCATATGAAGCCTGGACTTTCAGTTTATAAACGTGCAGGTGAATTGTTCTATTTGGTTAGATTCTAAGACCTTTGGGATAGGGCAAGTTGCAAGTACGCATGTAACAAGTTGCAGATTCACCACCGCGGCGCCTCCTGCCAGTCGCTCTAGGAATTAGCTCTGTCATAGCCGTGGAGCGCCCTCTGCGGGTGGTCTCCTGCCCGTTGCCTGCTCTGCTGTGCTGTCTGGGACCTGCGTTGCTCCCTGGCTTGCGGCCTCCTCTTCTGGACACAGCTCTCTGGCTGTGCCCACTCTGTTTTCCCCCCTTCCAGGGGTTTCCGCAGTCCTGAGTCTGCACCTACCCTGGTGGCCTACTGCAGCCCCAAAGTCTAGCCCCTTGCCTGAGGGGCCAGCCACAGTCTGTATCGGGCCACACTCCTCCACGGCCAGGTGCAGTGTAAGGGGGGAGGGAGGGAACCAGGCCTGCCTAATACTCTGGGTCCTGGCCCAGGAACCCTCTGGCAGCAGCCATGTCCTGCCCTTCTTCTCTCCCCTCTACTGCTCATGCTCCCTGGGCCACTTCCCTTTGGCCCTTGCACCTTCTTGGCCCTTTCTTTCAGGAGCCTCACCCTGGCAGGTATCATGCTGGAGCTTTCCCTCTGCTCCCGAGCCTGCCCAGCACTGCTCTATCTAAGGTGCTATCCCCTTGCTTGTCAGGAAGAGACTGCTGTCTCCTCTGCTTTGCAGCCTTTATATAGGGCCCAGCCTGGCCCTGATTGGCTGGGTTCTGCACAGGCTCCCTCCAGCCTGCTTTAACCCTTCCTCTGCCAAAGTGGGGGAACTGCCACAGTACAAAGCAGCTCTGATAAATCTTGATTTGGTTTTGGTGTTGTATTTTGATGATTTCCAGACTGTATTTACACTCCTGAAGTTCTTGTGGCACCTTAGAGACTAACAAATTTATTAGAGCATAAGCTTTCGTGGGCTACAACCCACTTCTTCGGATGCATATAGAGTGAAACATATTGTTCCTGGCTTTATTGATTTTGTTCCAGATGTTATGGCTTGTTCCACCATCCTGGCTGATGGTGCTGCCCAAGTATGTGAATGTTTCTACATTGCTGAGAACATAATCCTTTATCTGTACTGGGGATGGTGAGGCAATATTAAAGGTCATGATATCTGTCTTATTGTGGTTAATTTTCAGTCCAATTTGCTGGCTGAATGCATTGAGTCGAGTTGTTTTTTCATGTATATGGTGTTGGGTATGTGATAAGAGCACATCATCATCTGGGAAGTCCAGATCTTCAAGGGATGAGAAGAGTGTCCATTTAATGCCTCTTGTTATGTCTTCTGTTGTATGCCGCATTACCCAGTCGATGGCAATGTTGAAGAGGATTGCAGATATGACACACCCCTGACGTACTTCTGTTTTGACTTCAAAACTGAGCTCACTGTGATCAACACTGCATGTACCCTTGAAATAGAAGCTTTTAATGACGTTGATTATATGGAAAGGAATTCCATATGCCTGCAGAATGCACCATAGGCAGGTCTTGTGAATGCTATCAAAAGCCTTCTCAAAGTCTATGAAATTTATGTAGAGTTGCCGTTGCCATTCTAAGCACATACACAGATACATACAATTAGGAACCTTTACCTCAAAGTTTCATCAGGCAAATGAGCAAGGCTGGGAAATGTAGTTAGGGTTTTGTTTTTGCAGAGGTACTGAGAAGCCTTAAGCGGTCTCTGAGCCCTGTCTGCACTCAAGCTTTAATCTTATTAAAGGAGTTGAACAAGACAGACGCTGCTTCCTTTATCAGCAAAGCAAGGCTAGGAGAGAGAGGTTAGCTAGAGTTTAGCATATTACTAACCCCTCTCCTCCAATGTGACCATGAGCTTTAAGAAATGGTCCAACTCATTCAAGATGTTGGGAAGGAATTTGAGGCAAGGTGGATGGAAAAGCATCAGTTACTGACAGACAGCCCCAAGTCTGACAGAGACAGACAGATTCTGATCCCACTTACATTGCTTGTATGCTAGTGCAGCCATTGATATCCTGCTTCTCTCTGGTGTCAGAGCAGAACCAGCCCCAGTGAGTCAAAAGTCACATTGCCAATGGTGACTTCACAGAGAGAAGCCTCAACAATTAGGCCTAAGTTTCAGAAGCTGTAAGTTTAGGCCCTGTGAGGTAAGAAAGCAAATGAACACGTGCTTTACAGAGGCCCAGGGTCTGACTTGTTATTGCTCTAAGGCCCTTTATGACATTTAAGTAACAAATCCCTCTTACCCCACTGGAATGTCCCTAGTAGGAGGGTGCTCAGGGGCCAGCTCTACACCAAACCCTCATCACCCCAGGCAGCCACTGTAAGGCCTAGAATACTCAGACGTGGCTTTAGGCCATCTTTGCCCACCCCTTGTGCCTGCACTAAGTGCAGGGCCGGCTTTAGCAAGAGTGGGGCCCGATTCCTGGGGGCGGGGCTTGCCGGCAAGTTAAATGCCTTTCAGAAGTCTGGGCAGATTGTGTCAAGGGACTGCCACAAAGTTGAGGTAGGGTAGGCTATGAGTTAAAAATTGTTCTTATAAAAGTTATCAACATTTCTTTTATCACTTTTTCCCATTTGACCCATCTTTCCTCATTGCTAATATAACATAGGCAGGCAATTGTTCCATTTCTCTTATTCTAACTAACACATTTCTTTAGCTGGTGTTTGCTTTTGCAGCCATAGTGGTAAGATACATTTACTGGTTGCAGTCACCAGAATTCTAAACAGGTAAATAAATAAAATAAATAGAACTGGAAGGGACCTTGGTCATTGAGTCCAGCTCCCTGCCTTCACTAGCAGGACCAAGTACTGATTTTGCCCCAGATCTCTAAGTGGCTCCCTCAAGGACTGAACTCACAACCCTGGGTTTAGCAGGCCAATGTTCAAACCACTGAGCTATCCCTCCCCCCAGGTGTAGCTCTAGTGGAAAATTATGACTAAATACTTTTTGCACACCAGTCATACACAACAACATGAAGACTTTTGGTTTGCTTTTAAAAAATTGATGCCAGATCTATTTCAGGGATATATCCCACAAATTCCTATTATAAAGGTATGTCTTGTCCATTTTTATCAATACATTCAAATGTGGGCAACCAAAAGCTGCGGCCCCTGGGGGGAGGGAGGCAGGCAGCAGGTCTCCGTGCACTGCCTGCAAGCGCCGTCCCCACAGCTCCTGTTAGCCGGTTCCCGGCCAATGGGAGTGTGGAGCTGGTGCTCAGGGCAGGGGCAGCATGAGGAGCTGCTTCACCCCCCACCCTTCCTCACTCTCCTCTCCCTATCTCCCCCCCCCCCCCCGGGGGCCGCAGAGATGTGCCAGCAGCCAGCCACTTCTGGGAGCATCGTGGGGCCAGGGCAGGCAGGCAGCCTGCCTGAGCCCCACTGCACTGCCAGACTTTTAGTGGCCTGGAGATCACGATCGCCTGACAGAGGCTCCAGGATCGACCAGTCGATTGCGATTGACGGGTTGGTGACCTCTGCATTAGATCATCTGGTCTGATCTCCTGCATATCATAGGCCACTAAATTTCACCTAGCTGCCACTGCATTGAGTCTAATAACTCTGTGTTTTAAACATAAGAACGGCCATGCTGGGTGAGACCAGGTCCATCTAGCCCAGCATTCTGTCTTCTGACAGTGGCCAGTGTCACATGCTTCAGAGAGAATGAACAGAACAATTTTGAGTGATCTGTCCCAGATGTCCAGTCCCAGCTTCTGGCAGTTGGAAGTTTTAGGGATGTCCAGCACATGGGATTGAGTCCCTGACCATCTTGGCTAATACCAATTGGTGAACCTATCCTCCATGAACATACCTAATTCTTTTTTAAACCCAGTTATACTTTTGGCCCTCACAACATCACCTGGCAACAAGTTCCACAGGTTGACTGTGGGGTGTGTGAAGAAATACTTCCTTTTGTTTGTTTTAAACCTACTGCCTAATAACACTGCTCTACAGCCAAAATGCTTCTGAAATAAATGTAGTCAAACTTTACTAATTCTGGGTCACTGAGAATGAAAATGATGCTTAAAATTGTTGATTGGCTCTAGTTTTCAAGATATGCTATTGGGTCAGTGTAGTGAGTCGGTGTGGCTCCCCTCCTGCCCAGAAGAGGGAGCCCACGTGCAGGCACCTGAGTGGGTGGAGCCACCGCTGCCTGTCCCCGCCCCCCGGAAGGCAAGGGGCGGGACAGGAAGTATAAAGGCCGGCCGCCAGAGCTCAGTCGGCGGCCAGCCACCGCAGGGAGCAGACGTGCGGCCGGGAGCTCCCGACCAGGAGACCTCTGAGGCCCGAGGCCTGGGCCCTAACTGGCTTGAGCTACCCCGGGCATGCTACGAGGAGGAGCCGCCGGAGCCCGTCCGCGCCCGTCACTGGGAGAATCCCTGGGAGCCCCACCCCACCAACCCTGAGGGTGAGACTGCACCCGAACCCCTCCGCCCCTGCTGCTACCCGGAGGAGCCGCCCGAGGACCGTTGGCCTGACTTCCCGGCAGAGCTACCGGACCTGCCACCAAGCCCTGGCCGAGAGGAGCCCATGCAGATGGACTGGCCCGAGCCCGGTGCGACGAACGAGGTAGGCTCTGAGGGGGATCATGGAAGTAGCCCGGCGGTAGCCGACCCCGGTCCGGCTGCAACCGAGTGTGAGCCTATGTCAGTGTGTTGCGGTCTGGATACCCCACTGACCAGCAGCGGCAGCAACCACTGCTAGGGCCCCGGGCTGGAACGCAGTGGAGTGGGTGGGCCTGCGTTCCCCCCCTGCCACCCCCTGCTCATGGGTGGCAGGCTTCCCCCTCACCCAACGCTCGGCTACAGAAGCCTAGGCATACCCTACCTATCTGCTGGCTCGCTCAGCCCCTGCAAACAAGGGCCTGAGCTTAAACTGTGTTTGCCCCGCCCTGATCCAGGGCCTGGGCTCCTGAACTGTTTATCCGCTCAGCCCCTGCAAACAAGGGCCTGAGCTTAACTGTGTTTGCCCTGCCCTGATCCAGGGCCTGGGCTCTGAACTGTTTACTCGCTCAGCCCCCTGCAGCCAAGGGCCTGAGCTTTACCGGTGTTTGCTCCGCCCCTGCACTAGAGAGCCGGAGCTTCGGGACTAACCGACTGCTTGTTCCCACAGTAGTGAGTCGGTGTGGCTCCCCTCCTGCCCGGAAGGGTCGAGCCCCGGCTAGGACCGATTATAGTCAGTATATACGACCCTTAACTTGGGAATGGCGGAGGATAAGTGAGTTATAAAGGGAAGGGATCTCAATTTAAACCAGAAATGACTAAAATATATCTTTGACTGGATCTATGAATAAATCTGTGACTGGGTTTGGACAGTACTTGCTTTTTAGGCAAAACAATGAATGATGCAATCTGAAGCTGGTATTGCGTCATACATGATATGAATTGCATCATGTTATTCCTAGAAGTCATGGATGATGCAATCATAACGAAGCTTACATCACTCTGCTGAACAAATTGCCCTATATCAGCTCTAGAATCATACAGTGTCGTGCTCTCTTATTTGTCAGTGTTTGATTTTGCAAAGGGACACATTTCTGTTTAGCCAAAGTGAGCAGAGATGGCTCGTACTTGTGTGAACAGTGCAGATAACTTCTGCTATGTTTGTGATGAAGTGACTTTTGCATTACAAAAGCGCAGTATAACTACTATGGTTAAGAAAGGCTATCACCTTTATTTTGGCTGCAAAATTGGAGATCAGGACAAGAGGTGGGCCCCATAAATATGCTGCAACACTTGTGCAACAAATCTTCGCCAGTGGTTGAACAGGAAAAGGAAATCTATGCCTTTTGCAGTGCCAATGATTTGGAGAGAGCCAACAGATCATATCAGCAATTGTTACTTCTTCATGGTGCCTCCAATTGGGAAAGGTGTGTCAAAGAAGAAAAAGTGGACTGTGCATTATCCAAACATTCCATCAGCTATACGCCCAGTACCCCACGGAGAAGGACTGCCGGTTCCTGATGCACCAGAATCATTCTCACTTGAGTAAGACGAGGAAGAGGATGAAACTTCTGGTCCTGAACCATCAATGTCACAGGACCCACATTTTCTCCCATCCTCCTCCTCTGACCCACAGCTCATAAGACAAGGTGAACTGAATGACCTTGTCAGGGATTTGGAACTACCCAAGAGTAAGGCAGAGCTGTTGGGCTCCAGACTACAGCAGTGGAATCTCCTGGCAGGTGATGTTAGGGTTTCCATGTTCCGTGACCGTCCAAAGGATCTTGTCCCATTCTTCTTCATGGAAAGTGATCTTGTAGCCTGCAACAACATCGATGGTGTGATGGCAGCCCTCAACATCGTTCACGATCCAGATGAGTGGAGACTGTTCATTGATTCATCAAAGACGAGTCTTAAAGCTGTTTTACTGCATAATGGCAATGTTTTGCCATCAATTCCAGTTGGTCATGCAGTCCATATGAAGGAAACCTATGACAACATGAAACAACTTTTGAGGTGCATAAACTATGACCAACATCAGTGGCAGCTTTGTGGCAATTTGAAGGTTATTGCTCTCTTGCTTGATTTGCAGTGGATACACAAAGTACTGCTGTTTTCTCTGCGAATGGGATAGTCGTGCAAGAGATTCCTACTACATCAAGAAAGATTGGCCACTCCAACAGTCATTGGAGCCTGGGAGGAAAAGGGTTCAGCATCCACCACTTGTTGAATCAAGGAAGATTTCGTTACCCCCCTTACACATCAAGCTGGGTCTGATGAAGAACTTTGTCAAGGCCATTGACAAAACACAAGCAGCTTTCAAGTACCTCCATGGAAAATTTCCAAGGTTAAGTGAAGCTAAGATAAAGAAAGGTGTCTTTATTGGTCCTCAGATTCGTGAACTTCGAAATGATGCATTTGACCATGCACTGCGTGGCAAGGAAAAGACGGCATGGAAAGCCTTCCAGTTAGCGGCAATAAATTTTCTTGGAAACAAGGCAGACAGCTACAGGTTGTTGGTGGAAAACCTCCTCAAGGCATACAAAAGCCTTGGTTGCAACATGTCACTAAAGATACATTTTTTGCACTCTCATCTAGATTTTTTTTTCCACCGAACTGCGGAGCAGTGAGCGACGAGCACGGCGAGCGATTTCACCAGGACATTGCAACAATGGAGAAATGCTATCAGGGCAAATGGAGCCCATCAATGCTTGCAGACTATTGCTGGACAGTGACAAGAGATGCTCCATTTAATGAATACAAGAGACAAGCCAAGAAGCGCCAAGTAGACACTGAATAGGACTAAACTATGTACATAATAGTTTTTTGCCTTTTGTTTCATAATAAATTTTATTTATATAACCCTTTTGCTGATTTTTAAAGTGTTACATAAACAGGACAGGTGAAATATTATCATGTAAAGCAACCATAAACACATGAAAAGACCTAGGTTTACAATTTATGATTAAAACTCTACTATCTACACAATATACATAGACATAAAATGTAAAAACTTAAATATCTTAGAAACAGTAGCCAATCAGTTGTTTTAATTGTCATATTTGAATTCAGCACATCAAAATACATAATAAATAGCACATTTTATCTCTGAAGCAGACGACTTAAAAATTGTAGACCAGTGTAATTTCACGAGGTGACTCCTAGTTTTTGTGTTATGTGAAGGGATATATAACACTTCACTGTTTGCTTTCTCCACACTATCCATCATTCATAGACCTGTCATATACCCCCTTAGTCATCTCTTTCCTAAACTAAACAGTCCCAGTCTTTTTTTAATCTCTCCTCATGTGAAATCTGTTTCATCCCCCTAATCATTTTTGTTGTCCCTCTCTACCTTTTCCAATTGCAATATATCGTTTTTGAGTTGGGGTGACCAGAACTGCACACAGAGTTCAAGTTATGGGCATCCCATGGATTTATACAGAGGCATTATGATATTTTCTGTGTTATTATCTATCCCTTTCCTAATGGTTCCTAACATTTTTAGCTTTTTTGTCTGCAGCTGCACATTAAGCAGATGTTTTCAGAGAATTATCCACAGTGACTTCAAGACCTTTCTTGAGTGGTAAGTAACAGCTAATTTAGATCCCATCATTTTGTATGTAGAGTGGGGATTATTTTTTCCAGTCTGCATTACTTTGTACTTATCAACTTTGAATTTCATCTGTCATTTTGTTGCCCAGTCACTACGTTTAGTGAGATCCCTTTGTAACTCTTCGCGGTCAGCTTTGAATTTAACTATTTTGAATAATTTTGTATCATCTGCAAATGTCACCTCATTGCTCACCCCCTTTTCCATATCATTTTTCCAGACCGTGCTAAACAGTACAGACCCTTTGGGGACCCCTCTATTTACCTGCCTTCATTGGGAAAATTGAGCATTTATTCCTACTCTTTGTTTCCTATCTTTTCAACAGTTACTGATCCATGAGAGGACTTTCCCTCTTATCCCATGACTGCTGAGTTTGCTTAAGAGCCTTTGGTGAGGGATCTAGTCAAAAGGCTTTCTGAAAGTCCAAGTATACTATGTTCACTGGATCACCCTTGTCCACATGCTTATCGACACCCTCAGAGGGTTCTAATAGATTAGTGAGGCACTATTTCCCTTTACAAAAACTGTGTTGACTCTTCCCCGACATATGTTCATCTATGTATCTTATGCATCTGATGAAGTGGGCTGTAGCCCACGAAAGCTTATGCTCAAATAAATGTGTTAGTCTCTAAGATGCCACAAGTACTCCTGTTCTTTTTATGTATCTTATAAATGCTGTTCTTTATTATATTTTCAACCACCTCACCTGATAACTGAAATTAGGCTTACGGGCCTGTAATTGCCAGGATCGCATCTGGAGTCTTTTTTAAAAATTGGCATTATATTAGCTATCCACCAGTCATCTGGTATAGGGGCTGATTTAAGCCATAGATTACATACCATAGTTAGTAGTTCTGCAATTTCATATTTGACTTCCTTCCAAAACCTCCTCTGCAGATACCTCAATCTAAGATAGTTCCTCAGATTTTTCCCCTAAAAAAAATGGCTCAGATGTGGGGATCTCCCCTACATGCTCTTCAGTGAAGACGGATGCAAAGAATGTATTTAGTTTCTCCGCAACGGCCGTGTCTTCCTTGAGTGCTCCTTTAGCACCTCAATCGTCCAGTGGCCCCACCGACTCTTTGGAAGGCTTCCTACTTCTGATGTACTTAAAATATTTTTTGCTGTTACTTTTTGTGGCTTTAGCTAGTTGTTTGTTGGAATCTTTTTTGCCTTGCCTTATTATACTTGACTTCCCAGAGTTTATACTCCTTTCTATCTTCCTCATTAGGATCTGACTTCTAGTTTTTAAAGGATTCCTTTTTGCCTCCAGTCGCCTTTTTACTCTGCTGTTTAACCAAGGTGACTTTTTCTTTTTTTTTTTCTTTTTGGTCCTCTTACTGTTTTTGTTTGTTTTTTATTTGGGGGTATGCATTTAGTGTGAAACTCTATTATGGTGTTTTTAAATAGTGTCCCTGCAATTGGTAAGCATTTTACCCTTGTGACTCTTCCTTTTAATTTCAATTTAACTAGCTTCCTCATTTTTGTATAGTTCCACTTTTTGAAGTCAGCTGCTACTGTGGTGGATTTCTTTGGCATCTGTCACCCTACAATGATGTTAAATTTAATTACATCATCATTGTTCTTACTCAGAGGTTCAGCTATATTTACCTCTTGGACCAGAACCTATGCTCAACGTAGGACTAAATCAAGAATTGCCTCTCCCCTTGTGGGTTCCAGGACTAGTTGCTCCAAGAATCCATCATTTAACGTGCCTAGAAATTTTATCTCTGCATCCCTTCTTGATGTGACATATACCTAGTCAATAAGAGAGTAGTTGAAATCCCCAATTGTTATTGTGTTTTTGGTCTTCGAAGCCTCTCAAACCATCCTGAGTATTTCATAGTAACCATCACCATCCTGGCCAGGTAGTATATTCCTATACTCTTATTTTACTAACAATATCTATCGAGAGAAATTCTAGGTACTGTTTGATTAATTTAAGATTTTTACTTTATTTGATTCTATGCTTTCTTTCAAATATAGTGCCACTCCCATACCAGCATGACCTACTGTAATTCATATATATTTGTACCCTCGTACAAAACCCTGTCCTAATAATTTTTTGCCACACCACCAATCTGTGTGTCAGCCACAAATTTTATCAGCAGTGGTTTTTTTATTTATTTCCAGAGCATTGGTATGTAATCTATGGCTTAAATCAGCTTCTATGCAGTTACCTTTATCAATCTAACTTGTAATTTCATCAGCAAATGAATTCAGGTTTATTTGACTAGACTTATTTTCCATAAAACCATGTTGATTGGCAATACCTATATTCCGATCCTTTAATTTTTTATTGATTTGACTTCTGCATTAGCTGTTTCATTATTTTGCTTCATATTGAAGTCAGGCTAACTGTCCTCTAATTACGTAGATCATCCCACTTACCCTCTTTTGAGTACTGGAATAATATTAGTACTCTTGGGTGCAAGTTATCCAGGCCTGCAAATTTAAAAATGTTTATCCGAAGTAGATGCTATTTAACATCCTCATTAATGGACTGGAAAGTACTTCATTACCCACACGTGATAAGAATACATCCTCCTGCTTCTTTCCAAATTCAGGTCACAACTATTTATTGATCACTTTTGCCTCTCCTACACTCTTACTAACAATTTTATCATATCAATTTAGTAATGGACCTATATCATTTCTAGGATTTCTTTTGTTCCTTATTATCCTTTGCTCTGCCAGCCATAGATATTTTTCTCTGATGTCTTTAGTATCCCTTATCCATTTTCTACACTTTATAATGTCAAATTTATATTGATTGTTGTCTCCTTCCTCCTTTTTTCCATTTGTGGAAAGTGATTTGTATTTACTTTATCACATGTGGATGATGAATACTACACCCACTTCTGATGTCAACATTTTAAAAAAGATGTTGAAAAATTCAAGTGGGTACAGAAAAGAACCACAGAAATAACAGGTAATAAAAGACTGTTAAATCTAGCAGAGAAAAGCAGAGCAACAACAAATTGCTGGAAGCTGAAGCCAGACAAATTTAAATTTTAAATAAGGCACACATTTTTAAACAGTGAGGTTGATTAACCATGGAACAAGCTGCCAAGGAAAGTGAACCTAAAAACAGCCTTACTGGGTCAGACCAAAGGTCCATCTAGCCCAGTATCCTGTCTTCCAACAGTGGCCAATGCCAGGTGCCCCAGAGGGAAGTGGTGGATTCTCCATCTCGTGATGCCTTAAAAATCAAGATCTTGCCTTTCCTGAAGACATGCTTTAGACAAACAAGTTATTGGTCTCAATGCAGGAGTAACTAGGTGAAATTCTATGGCCTATATTTCTCAAGGAGCCAATATTAAAGGCACAACTTCAAACTATCCCAGTGCAAAGGAAAGACAGTAGGAGACCAATATGGTGCTGTCAGGAGCTCTTTACCTGAAAATCAAAAAGGAATCCTACAAAAAGTGGTAATATGGACAAATTGCTAAGGAAGCGTACAAAAGATTAACACAAGCATGTAGGGACAAAGTCAGAAAGGTGTAAATCATTTTGTGCCTTAGCCTAACAAGGGACATAAAAGGGAAGGAGAGCTGATGACATCAAGAGGGCTGAAGTGTTTAATGCCTGTTTTGCTTCAGTCTTCACTAAAGTCATATGTAAGACACAGGAGGTAACTGTCCTGCTCTACTCAGCAATGATGAGGCCTCAGTTGGAGTACTGTGTCCAATTTTGGGTACTACACTTTAGGAAAGATGTGGATAAATTGGAGAGAGAGTCCAGAGGAAAGCAATACAACTGATAAAAGGTTTAGAAAGCCTGACCTATGAGGAAAGGTTAAAAAATAGCTGGCACAATCTCCAAACTGTTAGCAATTATCTTTGAGAACTCATACAGGGCGAGTGAGGCCCCTGAGTTCTAGAAAAGAGCAAACATAGTACCTATCTTTAAAAAGGGGAACAAATAGGATCTGGGGAATTATAGACCAGTCAGCCTAACTTCAATACCTGGAAAGCTACTGGAATAAATTATTAAACAATCAATTTGTAAGCACCCATAAGATAAGGTTATACAGACTAGCCAGCATAGATTTATCAAGAACAAATCTTACCAAACCAACGTAATTTCCTTCTTAGACAATTACTAGCCTAGTGGATGGTAGAAACAGATGATGTGATATATTTTGATTTTAGTAAAGATGTTGACATAGTGCCACATGACATTCTCAAAAGAAAATTAGGGATTTGTCACCTAGATGATATTACTGTAAGGTGGGGTGCACAACTGGTGGAAAGACCATATTCCAAGAGTAATTATCAATGGTTCACTGTCAAACTGGAAGGGTATATCTAGTGGAGACCCACAGGGCTCAATTCTGGGTCTAGTACTATTCAATATTTTCATTAAAGACTTGCACAATGAAGTGGAGAAGCTGCTCATAAAATTTACATGAGATAAGATGGCCATACTGGGTAAGACAGTGGTCCATCTAGTCCAGTATCCTGTCTTCCAACAGGGGCTGGTGCCCCATGCTTCCACATGCTGGTGCCACATGCTTCCATCCCCTGGCATCCAGTCCCAGCTTTTAGCGCTCAGAGATTTAGGAACACCTAGACCATGGAGTTGCATCCCTGACCATCTTGGCTAATAGCCATTGATGGACTAATCTCCATGAATTTATCTAATTCTTCTCTGAACCCAGTTACACTTTTGGTCTTCACAATATCCCCTGGCAATGTGTTCCTCAGGTTGACTATGCATTGTGTGAAGAAGTAATTCCTTATGTTTTTTTTAAACCTGTTGCCTATTAATTTCATTGGTGACCCCCTAGTTCTTGGGTTATGTGAAGGGGTAAGTAACACCCTTTCACTTTGTCCACACCATTCATGATTTTATAAATCTCTATGATATTCCCCCATTAGTTGTTTCTTTTCTAAGCTGAACAGTCCCAGTCTTTTTAATCTCTCCTCATATGGAAGCTGTTCCATCCCTCTAATCATTTTTGTGGCCTTTCTCTGTACCTTTTCCAATTGCAATAGATCTCTTTTGAGATGGGGCAACCAGAACTGCATACAGTATTCAAGATATGCGTGTATCACAGATTTATATAATAGCATGATGATGGTCCATGTCTTATTATTTATTCCTTTCCCAATGGTTCCTAACATTCTTTTTACTTTCTTGACTGCATCTGCACATTTAGTGGATTTTTTCAGGGAACAATCCACAATGACTCTAAGATCTTTCTTGAGTGGTAATAGCTAATTTAGACCCCATCATTTTGTATGTATAGGTGGCATTGTTTTCCACTGTGCATTACTTTACATTTACAAACACTGGTTTCAGACTGCACACTACTGAGCAAAAACACTGACCCAGGAACCTATCCTTGTAACAAAGCCCGATGCCAACTCTGTCCACATATCTATTCAAGTGACATCATCATAAGACCTAATCACATCAGCCATGCCATCAGGGGCTCGTTCACCTGCACATCTACCAATGTGATATATGCCATCATGTGCCCGCAATGCCCCTCTGCCATGTACATTGGCCAAACCGGACAGTCTCTACGCAAAAGAATTAATGGACACAAATCTGACATCAGGAATCATAACATTCAAAAACCAGTCGGGGAACACTTCAGCCTCCCTGGTCATAGAATAGAATCATAGATTCTGGTCACTCAATTACAGACCTGCGGGTGGCAATTTTGCAACAGAAGAGCTTCAAAAACAGACTCCAATGAGAAACTGCTGAGCTTGAATTGATATGCAAACTAGATACAATCAATTTAGGCTTGAATAGAGACTGGGAATGGCTGAGCCATTACAAACATTGAATCTATCTCCCCATGTAAGTATTCTCACACTTCTTATCAAACTGTCTGTACTGGGCTAGCTTGATTATCACTTCAAAAGGTTTTTTTTCTCTTACTTAATTGCCCTCTCAGAGTTGGTAAGACAACTCCCACCTTTTCATGCTCTCTGTATGTGTATATATATCTCCTCAATATATGTCCCATTCTACGCATCCGAAGAAGTAGGCTGTAGCCCACGAAAGCTTATGCTCAAATAAATTTGTTATTCTCTAAGGTGCCACAAGTACTCCTGTTCTTTTTATAAACACTGAATTTCGTCTGCTTTTTGTTGCCCAGTCACCCAGTTTAGTGAGATCCTTTAACTCCTCACAGTCATTTTAGTTAAATCCAATCTTGAGTAATTTCATATCATCTGCAAGCTTTGACACCTCACTGTTTCCCCTTTTTTCCAGATCATTTATGAACAGTATTGGCCCCAGTACAGTAATTTGCAGATGACATCAAGCTGGGAGGGGTTGCAAGCACTTTGAAGGACAGGATTAAAATTCAAAATGAACTTGGCAAATTATTGAATTTCATCTTGTTGATTACAGACCAGTTTTCTAAAGGCAAGTGCAAAGTACTACACTCTGAAAGGAAAAATCAAATGGACAGCAACAATGGGGGGAAACTGGCTAGGTGGTAGTACTGC
The DNA here is from genome assembly GCF_011386835.1 of Chrysemys picta bellii. Taxonomy (NCBI): domain Eukaryota; kingdom Metazoa; phylum Chordata; order Testudines; family Emydidae; genus Chrysemys; species Chrysemys picta. The sequence continues at coordinate 291,110,022 of NC_088792.1, read as the reverse complement.
TGAAAAGGATCTGGGGGTTACACGGGATCACAAACTGAAGGAATCAACAATGTGATGCAGTTGCGAAAAAAGCTAATAATCATTCTGGGGTGTATTTAACAGGAGTGTTGTATGTACGACACGAGAGGTAATCATCCCATTCTACTTGGCACTGGTGAGGCCTCGGCTGGAGTACTGTGTCCAGTTCTGGGTACCACACTTTAGGAAAGATGTGGATAAACTGGAGAGAGTCCAGAGGAGAACAACACAAAATGATAAAAGGTTTAGAAAACCTGACCTATGAGGAAAGGTTAAAAAAATAAAATAAACCCTTTTAGTTACATGCTCTTTAAAATCCATCTCAGTCCTCCTAATTTCTTTCTTACATATTGCCTATTGGCTTCATTAGGGTTAACCTTCCATATTCTGAAGGACCTCTCTTTGTCTTGAATAATCTCTTGAACCTGGTATTTAGCCTTACCAGTTAACTTCTTGCCTTCCTGGTTCTTCTAAAGTCCTCATCTTTTCAATCTGTTTGTGGACAGATGTCTCTCCAAGCTTCTAATCATTCTCCTCAACTGCCTCTGAACCCTCTTTTTTTCGCTGTACCCTTTCTGAAATAGGGTGACCAGAACTGAACACTGTATCCCAGATAAGAATATCCTGTTGATTTATATAAAAGGCATAACACCTGCAGCATACTATTCCTAACATTTTGTTTACTGCTTTGAGCCCTGATGCCCACGGACAAGGTCATTTTCCCGACTTCTAATTTAACTATGGGAAGCCAGCAATGTTACTATTTGTTTATAGTTTGTATTACAGTAACATCTAGGGAATCTAATCAAGGATCCAGGATCTCATTGTGCTAGGTGCTGTACAAGCAATTAATGTCCGTTCCTGCCTGAGAGATCTCATAATCTAGGTCCCACAAGATACAATGGATGGATGAAAGAGAGAAATGGGCTATGGCCAAGTTAACAGGAAGATGAATTCTTTGCTTCAGTCTTCATGGCTGAGGATATTAGGGGGATTCCCAAACCTGAGCCATTCTTTGTAGGTGACAAATCTGAGGAATTGTCACAGATTGAAGTGTCACTAGAGGAGGTTTTGGAATTAATTGATAAACTTAACAGTAACAAGTCACGGGACCAGATGGCATTCACCCAAGAGTTCTGAAAGAACTCAAATGTGAAATTGCAGAACTATTAAATATGGTTTGTAAACTGTTCTTTAAATCAGCTTCTGTACCCAATGACTGGAAGATAGCTAATGTAACGCCAATATTTAAAAAGGGCTCTAGAGGTGATCCTGGCAATTACAGACCGGTAAGTCTAATGTCAGTACCAAGCAAATTAGTTGAAACAATAGTAACAAATAAAATTGTCACACACATAAAAGAACATAACTTGTTGGGCAAAAATCACCATGGTTTCTGTAAAGGGAAATCATGTCTTACTAATCTATTAGCGTTCTTTGAAGGGGTCAACAAACATGTGGACAAGGGGGTTCCAGTGGACATAGTGTACTTAGATTTCCAGAAAGCCTTTGACAAGGTTCCTCACCAAAGGCTCTTACGTAATTTAAGTTGTCATAGCATAAGAGGGAAGATCCTTTCATGGATTGAGAACTGGTTAAAAGACAGGGAACAAAGGGTAGGAATAAATGGTAAATTTTCAGAATGGAGAGGGGTAACTAGTGGTGTTCCCCAAGGGTCAGTCCTAGGACCAATCCTATTCAACTAATTCATAAATGATCTGGAGAAAGGGGTAAACAGTGAGCAGGGGCGGCTCCAGGCACCAGTGCAGCAAGTGCGTGCCTGGGGCGGCAAGCTGCGGGGGCGGTGTGCTGGTTGTTGTGAGGGCGGCCGTCAGGCTGCCTTCGGCGGCATGCCTGCAGGAGGTCCGCCAGTCCCGCGGCTTCGGCGGTAATTCGGCAGGGGGGACGCTGAAGGCGTGGCACCGGCGGACCTTCCGCAGGCATGCCGCCAAAGCCGTGTGGCCAGCAGATTGCCTGCAGGCGTGCCGCCGAAAGCCACCTGACTGCCGTGCTTGGGGCGGCAAAAACCATAGAGCCACCCCTGACAGTGAGGTGGCAAAGTTTGCAGATGATACTAAACTGCTCAAGATAGTTAAGACCAAAGCAGACTGTGAAGAACTTCAAAAAGATCTCACAAAACTAAGTGATTGGGCAACAAAATGGCAAATGAAATTTAATGTGGATAAATGTAAAGTAATGCACATTGGAAAAAATAACCCCAACTATACATACAATATGATGGGGGCTAATTTAGCTACAACAAATCAGGAAAAAGATCTTGGAGTCATCATGGCTAGTTCTCTGAAGACATCCATGCGGTGTGCAGCGGCAGTCAAAAAAGCAAACAGGATGTTAGGAATCATTCAAAAAGGGATAGAGAATAAGACAGAGAATATCTTATTGCCCTTATATAAATCCACGGTACGCCCACATCTTGAATACTGCGTACAGAAAAGAGCAACTAAAATGATTAGGGGTTTGGAATGGGTCTCATATGAGGAGAGATTAAAGAGGCTAGGACTTTTCAGCTTGGAAAAGAGGAGACTAAAGGGGGATATGATAGAGGTATATAAAATTATGAGTGATATGGAGAAAGTAGATAAGGACAAGTTATTTACTTATTCCCATAATACAAGAACTAGGGGTCACCAAATGAAATTAATAGGCAGGAGGTTTAAAACAAATAAAAGGAAGTTCTTCTTCACACAGTGCACAGTCAACCTGTGGAACTCCTTGCCTGAGGAGGTTGTGAAGGCTAGATCTATAACAGGATTTAAAAGAGAACTAGATAAATTTATGGAGGTTAAGTCCGTTAATGGCTATTAGCCAGGATGGCTAAGGAATGGTGTCCCTAGCCTCTGTTTGTCAGAGGGTGGAGATGATGGCAGGAGAGAGATCATTTGATCATTACCTGTTAGGTTCACTTCCTCTGGGGCACCTAGCATTGGCCACTGTCGGCAGACAGGATACTGGGCTGGATGGACCTTTGGTCTGACCCAGTATGGCCGTTCTTATGAGCAAGTTTAGCATAGTAGGAGTAGCCCCAGTTCTTGTAGGACAAGTATTTTTCAGACATAGCAGCAGAAGTAAATTCTAAGAAGGGATTTGAAGGAGGACAAGGAGTTTTCTCCATGTGTAAGGGCAGCATGGGAGAAAACACAAAGGTGCTGGTGGGACAAGTGGACTAGCAGGCGCATGACTAGCACTGCTGGCATAGCAGAGTTGGGGGGGCAGGGTCAATGGCAAGATAATAGAAATATTAAGTAGGATGGGACTAAATTATGAAGGGCGTTAAGGGTCAAGATGAGACACTTGTGAAGCAATGTGTATGAGGAGTCCAAAACCCCTCTTCCACTGTGAATTTCACCTGCCATTACTTTCCAAGTCAGCTAGCGTGGCTAGGTCTTTCTAGAGTTCCTCAGTCTTGATACAAGTGCTGGAGTTGTACTTGCTAGACCCAATTCACACACACACTGGAGTGATGCTCTGGTTTACAGTTACATCTGCATTGCTACAAATGGCCACGTAAGGCACAAGGCATAAAAATAAGGAATAAATGGTCAGTTTTCAGAATGGAGAGAGGTAAATAGTGGTGTCCCTCAGGGGTCTATACTGGGACCAATTAGGTTCAACATATTCATAAATCATCTGGAAAACGGGTTAAATAATGAGGTGGCAAAATTTGCATATGATATAAAATTACTCAAGATAAGTCAAAAGCTGACTGTGAAGAGTTACAAAGGGATCTCAATAAACTGGGTGACTGTGCAACAAAATGGCAGATGAAATTCAATGTGGATAAATGCAAAGTAATGCACATTGGAAAACACAGTCCTAACTATACATACAAAATGATGGGGTCTAAATTAGCTGTTATCATTCAAGAAAGAGATCTTGGAGTAATTTTGGATAATTCTCTGAAAACGTCTGCTCAATGTGCCAAGGCAGTCAAAAACGCGAACAGAATGTTCGGAACCATTAGGAAAGGGATATATAACAAGACAGAAAATATCAGAATGCCACTATGTAAATCCATGGTACTTCCACATCTTGAATGCTGTGTGCAGATTTGGACTCCCCATCTCAAAAAAGATCTATTGCAATTGGAAAGGGGACAGAGAACAGCCACAAAAATGATTAGGGGTATGGAACAGCTTCCATATGAAGAGAGATTAATAAGACTGGGACTTTTCAGCTTGGAAAAGAGATGATTAAGGGGGGATATGACAGAGTTCTATACAATCTTGACTGGTGTAAAGAAAGTGAATAAGGAAATGTTATTTACTCCTTCACATAACACAAGAACTAGGGGTCACCAAATTAAATTAATAGGGAGCAGGTTTTAAACAAACAAAAGGAAGTACCTTTTCACACAACACATAGTCAACCTGTGGAACTCTTTGCCAGATGATAGTGTGAAGGCCAAGACTATAACAGAGTTCAAAGAAGAACTAGATACGTTCATGGAGGATAGGTTCATCAGTGGCTATTAGCCAGGATGGGTAGGGATGCAACACCATGTGCGCCAGAAGCTGGGAGTGGACAACAGGGGATGGGTCACTTGATGATTCCCTGTTCTGTTCATTCCCTCTGGGGCAGCTGGCATTGGTCTGACCCAGTATGGCCGTTCTTATGTAGAGCAACAGAATCAGGTGCACAGGTCTTGCGACCTTCTCCAATTAGCTCTAGAGGCCTATCATCCCCACTCTTCAGCTTGGCCTTGTCCAAAGAAGCTGGACTAGTTGCTGCCTCTGGGGACCTCTGTGCAGGAATCAGTGTCCTTTCCACTTCTCTACATACCCAGAGGAGGCTAGCAGGGGAAGGGGAAGAGGAGAAGATCAAGCGTGAGCCCACTGTTACCATGTGGTAGCTGAGGGAAGCATTGAAGACCTTTGAACCCACTCCTTTGAAGGAGTATAGTTCATAGGTGTCCCTTAGTACCTTAGGAGGCCTTTCAGTCCAAGAGCCTTATGTGAAGTTTCCCTCTGGACTGGGGCCCAGTTCTACACGAGGATGTGTGGGGGTAACTGGGAGTGACTTCATTAAGCCCAACTCTTTTCTCACTCGTCGAGCCCAGTGTGAGCCACAATACTGATTAGTCTGGAAAGCCTGCCTTAGACTGAGCTTCTTTTCTAATCTGAGCAACCAAAGGCAGAACTCTCTCGGACAGAAAGCCGAAACGAGATACATTCAGATGAGAAATCAGGTGCATTTTTAAAATAGGGAGGGTAATGGATGGTTGGAACAACTTCTAGGGACATGGTAGGTTCTATGTCACTTGAAGTCTTACTGGATGCCTTTCTAAAATAAATGTTCTAGTTCAACCAGGAGTAATAGGCTCAATATAGGAATCATTAAGTGAAACTCTCTGGCCTGTGTTTACAGAGGTCAAATTAGATAAATAATAATGGGTCCATCAGGCCTTAAGTCTATGAATCAGGAGCAACTGCACAGGACTCAATTTTTCTGTAACCCTCATCTGACCCAGGAGTGAGGCCCCTGAAGTCACTGCAGTGTTATATCCCAGTGTAAATCTGCTCTAAGTAAAAGGAGAAGTGGGTCAGAGTCATTCCTTTCTCACTTACAGTTCTCAAATAAAGAACATATCAGATATTAAACTGAGAAGAACAGATTTAAAAATTTTATTAAGATGATGTTAAAAAAAATAGTGAACAGAGTTTGAGCATAGAAGTTTCTGGTTATCAGGGAATACCGTACAGATTATCGAGGGTGCAAAGTTTGGTTTACTGCCTGATGTCAGCTCCCACTGAAGACTCAGTGCTCCGGGCTCACTCTGCTATTTCCGTGCCTAGTGCTGTGTCTCTGGTGCTTGTTGTTACGTGTTTCACTTGCACAGCTAGTTCCCAGTCTGCCTCTCTCTCAGCTGAGCCCCTCCCTGACTAGACCTGCTTGTCTGCCTCAGACACTCCCAAACATTGAGGTCTTCCTGGTGCTTCATGCACCAGCGGAAAGAATGGCTGTGAGGCAGCAGTGCATGGAATAATCCCTCTGGAAAAGGGGTGGTTCCATGTGATCTCTGCCTGTTCCTAGCATCCGCCCTGCATTCGCACACAACTTTTTGGGCTCAGGCACCTTGCCTTTCTCAGAACCCCAACCTTTCAGCATATAAGAGACAAATAGCATGTGGAGAGGAACCGACTTCACAAAAAACTCCTTGACTTGTTGGATTTTTGAGGTACCAGTGAAATGCCCAGATCTATTCAGTAAGGAGGAACTTTCAAATCCCAATGAGGACAGAGATGTAATTCAAAAGGACCTAGAGGGGTTAGAAATCTGGCAGGGAAGCAGAGGGAGGTACAGCCTGGACACATGCAGTTAACATAGTACTTAGACCTGAGTTCGCAATGGGCTGTGGCAGCAAACAGACCAATGTGAGTTTGAAGCTGCATATCCAGAGGCTTCATGCAAACAGTCTCTTGCTAGGGCACAGGTGTGTTCGCACCTGAAATATCATGTTTAGTTCTGGACACGACGACAGGCAGACACTGACAAATTGAAGGGAGTTCAGAAGAGCCACAGAAACAAGCAGGAGCCAGAAGATCTGAGTTATGGAGACAGATTTAAATAATTAAACCTGCCTGGTTTGACTAAGGGGGCAGCTCATTGCTGTGGAAATTTAAAATGAGACCAAAGAACACTAGAAAATGTTCTGTAGTGGATACTCATGCTCTGCCTCCCCCCACCCCCAAAGATGGGCATGATGGACTGGTAGGACTTCTCCAACTCAGGGGCTGCTAGTGTTTTCTAGTCCCGTAAAGTTGGGATCTAGGCACAGCCCTCCCAGGGCCTGGCTCTAGATACAATGACTTCTTTTACTAAAGATTTATCTCCCACCAACAAAGGCTCCTTCCAACCTAGGCCTCACTTTTTATCACTTCTTCTTGAAGGGGAAAGTTGTCTCAGCCACCACCTTTAGTTCCCAAACATTTCCCAGAATTCTTTGAACTGGCCATATTGCTGCTTCCAATGAGGCTTTGCAACACTCCTTGTAAAGGACTCTGGAGCACATCAGAGACCCAAAGTGCCTGCCCCTACACAAGTGAGAAGAAATAGGACCTATTTTCCAGGACATGGGGATGGACACCTTCATAGGAAGGAACAGTTTGGGACTGGCTTGTTGCTTGGGACACTGGTCTGGGGCCACAATTGGACCTTCACAGCCCCACCAGTTGTCTCCATCATGCCCTGACAGCCATTATTCTTTCCCTCTAATCTTTTTTATGTGCTTTCTGCTGACCTCTCTCTGTTTCTGTCTGCCTGCAAAAATGGAGTCTGAGCTGAGGGTTAACAACTTTGCCTGGGCTACAGTGGAGGCTCTTGCAGGGGACTGGACTAGATGACCTCTTGAGGTCCCTAGGTCCAATGATTCTATTAAGGCATGTGCCTTCTTGTGACAGTGTTATGTTATTGGCTCTTGCTCCAGACCTCCTCTCTGGGTATCTGACCAGCCTGTATTGGCCACTCTAGGTTAGTGCATTTGACTGAAATACAGTCCCATTCCTAGCACAAAATGGTTTCACATGAGCCAGTCACCGTCTGTGCTGCATGATGCAGTGGAAAAAATGAGTGATACCTGCCTGCATCAGTCTAGAAGGAATTTCACTCTCATTGAGGTCATGGTTAGTGGGTGAGGAACTCACTTTCCTGTATTAATTCACCTAATCTCTCAATTTCATTCAGTTGCCTGTATCATACCTAGTATGTGCATATACACACTTCAGCCCATGAACCAGGCTAACAAGCTCCAACATCCACATTAGTAATGTATTGGGTACAGTTGGACACAAGACAGACCCCAGGAAGACAGTGATGTGGGATCCTTCTCAACACCTGAGTGACCCTACTGGACCCCCTTTCAATACTACCTTCCCATTCTGTTCAGGAGGGACTCATGGCATATTCCCTTCTTGGGAACTGAAGGCAAGCCAGATGGTTGGAACATCTAGGACAGGGATCAGCAACCTTTGGCATGCGGCTCGCCAGGGTAAGCCAGCACATTCCTCGGCCAGCGCTGCTTCCCGCAGCCCCCATTGGCCTGGGACGGCGAACCATGGCCAGTGAGACCCGCGATTGGCCGACCCTGCGGACACAGCAGGTAAACAAACTGGCCCAGCTTACCCTGGCGGGCCACGTGCCAAAAGTTGCCGATCCCTGATCTAGGTGATTCTGAGACCTGAGTAAGGCAAGGAGAAAAGTAGAAGACTTAAAAGTAAAAGTCACATGTTCTAAGCTTCCCTTTTAAATGGTTACTGGGACAATGAATCATCCCTGCCTATCTCACAAAGTAAAAAAAAAAAATCTACTGTGATACCAGGATGAGGGATAGATAAATCCAACCTGCACAAAGTCACTTGGACAAAGCCTGATGTTTAGAACTGATTATTTTCTGCACATTAAGACAGACTCGAAAGTGAAGGGAGATTGGGTGTGGGAAGGGTCTGTACAGAAAGTTAAACACGGAGAGGGCAGCCCCAAGCAGAGGGCTTGAAGTGCCAGAGTCAGACCCTCACACTGGATTTGTACATAGCAGGGAGCCACAGGAGGGTGGGTAACAGAGAGGGTGGGAAAACAACAAGAGAATGTGTAATTTGGGGAGGAAGAACAGGAGTACTTGTGGCACCTTAGAGACTAACAAATTTATTGGAGCATAAGCTTTTGTGGACTACAGCCCACTTCTTCAGATGCATATAGAGTGGAACTGTCTGTACTGGGCTATCTTGATTATCACTTCAAAAGTTTTTTTCTCTTACTTAATTGGCCTCTCAGAGTTGGTAAGACAACTCCCACCTGTTCATGCTCTCTGTATGTGTGTATATATATCTCCTCAATATATGTTCCACTCTATATGCATCCGAAGAAGTGGGCTGTAGCCCACGAAAGCTTATGCTCTAATAAATTTGTTAGTCTCTAAGGTGCCACAAGTACTCCTGTTCTTTTTGCGGATACAGACTAACACGGCTGCTACTCTGAAACCTAATTTGGGGAGGGGAGATTCTGGCAAATCCACAAAACTGATTACAGTGTCCCCTCAGTGGGTTGTCTTGGGCCTCTGTTTTCATTACAAGCTGGGTTGGAGTTTACTAGTAAAACTCCCCATCCTTAGTGGGACTGTGAAAAACTTGCCAAATGTAACTTTACTAAAAGTTCAAAATATCTCATTTGGGCTGGAAATGTCCCAGGGACAGCTGCAGGATATTTTTGGTTTAGAATGTTTTGAGCACATGAAAATAGGGGCAAATGCAGGTGTCTCCTGAGCCAGGAAGATACGCTATCTTGGGCCCATGGCTGGATGGGTAAAAGTGTGTTATAACCCTCCCCTCACAGCCCCAGTTAAAGTATGCTACAGCTTTTCAGCCCAGTAGGCTCTTTGCCTCTTATCACATACTATGCACACATAGAATCATAGAACCATAAGGTTAGAAGGGAGCACAAGGGGTCATCTAGTCTAACCCCCTGCCAAGATGCAAGATTTGTTGTGTCTAAACCATCCAAGACAGTTGGCTAACCAGCCTCCTTTTGAAAACCTCCAGTGAAGAAGCTTCCACAACCTCCTGAGGCATCTGTTCCATTGTCCTACTGTCTGTATTCCATCTGAAACTGAGTGCAACCTTTATAAACAAGGTGTCTCCAACCAAATCAAGCCACCAAAGACACTATTCTTCCTTCAAGTCCCCATTTCCATGATTGCCCCAGCAATACAGAGAGCCCTGGTCTGAAGCCAGCCCAGTGCTGAATTGCATTTCATTCACCAGAACCATTTCTGAGTGCCTGGGAAATGAGGCCTTTCCAGTGCTTAATTTGTGCCAGGGCTGAGCTCTGGCACCTCTAGACTTGGCAGTTCATAGCCCTGGCACCTCTGGGTCTGGCAGTTCAGAGCCCAGCACCTCTGGGCCTGCTGTATCAGTTATGAATGTAGAAAAACTGCTTGAGCCCTGGCCCCTCTTTCATTACAAATTAAGCACTGGGCCTTCCCCTCTCTCTACACACAAAGTCGAGTTCTGTCACAGGAAAGATAAGGGTTTTCTCAGGGCTGCCCAGAGGATTCAGGGGGCCCGGGGTCTTCCTGCCACCAAATTGCCGCCGGAGACCCGGCACTTCGGCAGCGGGTCCCGAGGCGGAAGGACCCCCCGCCGCGGATCTTCAGGGCACTTCGGCAGCGGGTCCCGGAGCAGAAGGACCCCCTCGCCGCCGAAGACCCGGAGCGGAAGAAGCTCCGGGGGCCCAGACCCCACAAGAGTTTTCCGGGGCCCCCGGAGTGAGTAAAGGACCCCGCTCCAGGGGCCCTGAAAAACTCTCATGGGGGCCCCTACAGGGCCTGGGGCAAATTGCCTCACTTGCCCCCCCCAGGCAGCCCTGGGTTTTCTATCTGCAGAGGAAAACAAGTAAGAGTGCATGTACGTGTCTCTTTGCATGTGTATGATGTGTGTGTGCAGGCATATGGAGGGAGGCCAGGGCAGGCAAAGCAGCAGAGGGTGGCAGCAACTGTTTCTTTGTCCCTGCCCACCTTGCCTCCTCCCCTTTCCAGTCCTGTAACCCAGTTAGTCTTTTTCATCTTAATGCGCTGACCAGAACCTCCCAGTGCAACATTTCCCCTCAATTTACACAGATATGCTGCAGGTGCCCCTCTGAGGAGTGAGTCACATGCATGCAGCTTCTATCAGGTTGTGGATCCCCTCCCAGGTGGAATCAGAAAAGTTACTTTCCTTGGGGCATTCAGAAGAAGACTGGACAGAGACCTGACAAAAAGCTGTAAGGAAGAATCCTGCCCCAGGGGCTGAGACAGATGAGAACAGCATCCCTCTGCAACCCCTCCCTCTCCCCCTCCCCCAGTCTTTACAGGGACCCTCTTTCCCCCAACAAGCGTTTTTGGTTAGTCTCTGCTGCGATCCCCTTTCCCTCCCATCCAGTCTGCTAGGATCTTCCCCTGCTGAGATTATCTCCACTGCTGGGCTCCCCCCTCCAGATTAATACTTCATAAACTGTGGAAGAATGGCTGTCTTAGACACTGCAGAAACCGCCTGAGGCAATGCACCCCGACTGCGAACTGGGAGAGTCCCTGGTTCCCAAGCTCCCCCTCACCTGCAGCCTTTGGCTTGCTCTCTCCAGGACCAGAGCCCCAGTGAGTCCCCTGAGACCCTCAGAGTAAGTAATTGAGGAAGCCTAAACTTTTCCTACCTTGCCAGGTGAGCCAGCGCAGGTGGTGGGTCTCGCTCTGGGCTCTGCCTCTCCCCCTGACGTGCCTGAAGCCTGATTCACTGGCACCTCAGACAGGCCAGAGTGAAGCTCCACCCAGGACAGAGGGTGAGTAAGCGAGCGAGCAAGGCACAAACTCTGGAGAGTTATTCCCCAGGATTGCAAGAGAGCGAGATAAGGGCAGTGCATTCCTGAGCCACAGGCTGTTTGCCTCTCCCTTCCTGCCTTCCCTGCAGCCTATCGCACCAGCTTGGAGCTCAGGTCTCCTCCTGCAGGAAGGGAAAAAACAGCTCCCAGCGGCTCCCAGAGATTCTGAAATTCAACACTTCACAGACTGAAAAGAAAGTGATTTAGACATGCCCTGACTGAGCCTTGCACAGCTCCATTCGGGAGTGTTCCCAGCCCTTTCCCCCAGCAGATGACTAACAGCGAGGTCTGACCAGTTCCAGTGTCCCCCACGGGGTGACAGGATAGCTTGTATTTAGCAGCAGCTGGCCACCCATTCGGGTTAGTTCTAAAGATGATTTCTAACATAGGCTCATGTTGGCAAAGCTGCAACAAAAACGTTCAAGTCCTGAGGGGCCCATAGCCACTTTGACACCTCCTAGGCCCAAGCAATCAGTGAGTAGAATAGGATACAATAACCGTGACATCAACCCCACACAATAAGGGTCATAAATACCCACCCAGATTCCACTTAGAGAGCTAAAATGCTGCCTTTATCTGCACCCAGCACAGCTGCCAGGGCCTGATCCCGCCTCATTGTGGGCTGGTATCCCCTTTGCAATGGAGAGACCTGGAAATTCACCACATTGAGAAACTGCAACTACCTAGAGATTATTGGCTTACAAATTGGCACTCAGAGTGCGAGCTGTTTGGGGGCTGAACCTATGTCTCACTACCTACTTGAGCAGTGCACAGCACAATTCGAGTGGTTGGAGCCTTCAGCATGACAGTAGTGCTACTAATAATTATCCCACAGGGGTTACCCCACACCCAAACTGTGTGCATACCCCCAACCTCCCCAGTCAGAGCCAGGGAATGACAAAAAGGCTGAAAAGAAAAATGCAGCATGCTCCAGGGTAGAGGATTTAAGGTGAGGGAGGTGGCTTCTGTCTAGGTGAAAGGAAGTGGCTGGGCAAAATTTTCCAGACCACAAAGGGTTAATAAAGTGAGATTTCCCTCAATTGAGGGTGGGGCAGCTGCCTGTTATTTTGTCTTTCATCTTCTACCTTATTAAGCTTGGCAACAGCTGTGACTGGTTGTGCAAAGGGTGGTGCCCAGGACTGCAACAGAGGGAGCGGCTCAGGAGGCCGCTCCAATGAGTGAAGCTGTGAGCTGACTCACCTTGGTAACCCAGTTCCTGACAAACACAGGGAAGTCTCTCTGATGGGGAGAGGCTTGCAGTGCTTTGACAAATGGACACAAGGGATCATAGTCCACACATAGTGTGTAGCCTCTGTGGGATTGTACCCTCCCCCCCCCAAACACACACACACACCTTGACAGAGACCTGAGGGTTCTCTGCCGCTTTTCTTACAGCAGCACTCATAGAGCTGGCCATATGAATAAAATCTCATTGAACTGGACTACAAATTGCATAGAGACAGACAGGACAAGATCCCAGCTATTGTAAGTGGGGGAAAGAGTCTAGGTGCTTAGGGTAGGATTCACAAGGGGACTTGGCTACCAGCCATCCAGTGGAATTTACAACCCTGAGTTAGGTGCCTTACACAATGCTTGGGGAAAGTTAGGAGCCTATTAATGTAGTGCCTAAGAGCCCTGGTCATGGACCAGGACCCCATTGTGCTAGGTGCTGTACAAATACAGAACAAAAAGACAGTCCATGCCCCAGAGAGTTTGCAATGTAAGTATAAGACCAGGGGAAAGAGATGGATACAGATGGATGGGGGAGTACAAGGACACAAGGAGACAATATTGGTCAGCATGAGAGGTGGTGGTCTAAGAATGGGATTCCCAAAGGCCAATATTGCTGAGCAGGAAACTGTCTAAGCTAGCCAGTAAGAACATAAGAACGGCCGTACTGGATCAGACCAAAGGTCCATCCAGCCCAGTATCCTGTCTACCGACAGTGGCCAATGCCAGGTGCCCCAGAGGGAGTGAACCTAACAGGTAATGATCAATATTGACCTCTCATGCTGACCAATATTGTCTCTCCTGCCATCCATCTCCACCCTCTGACAGAGGCTAGGGACACCATTCCTTACCCATCCTGGCTAATAGCCATTAATGGACTTAACCTCCGTGAATTTATCCAGTTCTCTTTTAAATGCTGTTATAGTCCTGGCCTTCACAACCGCCTCAGGTAAGGAGTTCCACAAGTTGACTGTGCACTGTGTGAAGAACTTCCTTTTATTTCTTTTAAACCTGCTTCCTATTAATTTCATTTGGTGACCCCTAGTTCTTGTATTATGGGAATAAGTAAATAACTTGTCCTTATCTACTTTCTCCACATCACTCATAATTTTATATACCTGTGTCATATCCCCCCTTAGTCCTCTCTTTTCCAAGCTGAAAAGTCCTAGCCTCTTTAATCTCTCTTCATATGGGACCCATTCCAAATCCCTAATAATTTTAGTTGCCCTTCTCTGAACCTTATCTAGTGCCAGTATATCTTTTTTGAGATGAGGAGACCACATCTGTACGCAATATTCAAGATGTGGGCATACCATGGATTTATATAAGGGCAATAAGATATTCTCCATCTTATTCTCTATCCCCTTTTTAATGATTCCTAACATCCTGTTTGCTTTTTTGACCGCCTCTGCACACTGCATGGACATCTTCAGAGAACTATCCACGATGACTCCAAGATCTTTTTCCTGCTTTGTTGTAGCTAAATTAGCCCCCATCATATTGTATGTATAGTTGGGGTTATTTTTTCCAATGTGCATTACTTTACATTTATCCACATTAAATTTCATTTGCCATTTTGTTGCCCAATCACTTAGTTTTGTGAGATCTTTTTGAAGTTCTTCACAGTCTGCTTTGGTCTTAACTATCTTGAGCAGTTTAGTATCATCTGCAAACTTTGCCACCTCACTGTTTACCACTTTCTCCAGATCATTTATGAATAAGTTGAATAGGATTGGTCCTAGGACTGACCCTTGGGGAACACCACTAGTTACCCCTCTCCATTCTGAGAATTTACCATTAATTCCTACCCTTTGTTCCCTGTCTTTTAACCAGTTCTCAATCCATGAAAGGACCTTCCCTTTTATCCCATGACAACTTAATTTACGTAAGAGCCTTTGGTGAGGGACCTTGTCAAAGGCTTTTTAGAAATCTAAGTACACTATGCCCACTGGATCCCCCTTGTCCACATGTTTGTTGACCCCTTCAAAGAACTCTACCAGATTAGAAAGACACGATTTCTCTTTAGAGAAACCATGTTGACTTTTGCCCAACAATTTATGTTCTTCTACGTGTCTGACAATTTTATTCTTTACTATTGTTTCGACTAATTTGCCCAGTACCGACGTTAGTCTTACCGGTCTGTAATTGCCGGGATCACCTCTAGAGCCCTTTTTAAATATTGGCGTTACATTAGCTGTCTTCCAGTCGTTAGGTACAGAAGCCGATTTAAAGGACAGGTTACAAACCCTAGTTAATAGTTCCGCAATTTCACATTTGAGTTCTTTCAGAACTCTTGGGTGAATGCCATCTGGTCCCGGTGACTTGTTAATGTTAAGTTTATCAATTAATTCCAAAACCTCCTCTCGTGACACTTCAATCCGTGACAGTTCCTCAGATTTGTCACCTACAAAAGACACCTACAGGTTTGGGAATCTCCCTAACATCCTCAGCCATGAAGACTGAAGCAAAGAATTTGTTTAGTTTCTCCGCAATGACTTTATCGTCTTTAAGCGCTCCTTTTCTATCTCTATCATCAAGGGGCCCCACTGGTTGTTTAGCAGGCTTCCTGCTTCTGAGGTACTTAAAAAACATTTTGTTATTACCTTTTGAGTTTTTGGCTAGCCGTTCTTCAAACTCCTCTTTGGCTTTTCTTATTACATTCTTGCACTTAATTTGGCAGTGTTTATGCTCCTTTCTATTTACCTCGCTAGGATTTGACTTCCACTTTTGAAAGGAAGTCTTTTTATCTCTCACTGCTTCTTTTACATGGTTGTTAAGCCACTGTAGCTCTTTTTTGGTTTTTTTTTACCGTGTTTCTTAATTTGGGGTATACATTTAAGTTGGACCTCTATGATGGTGTCTTTAAAAAGCACCCATGCAGCTTGCAGGGATTTCACTTTAGTCACTGTACCTTCTAATTTCTGTTTAACTAACCCCCTCATTTTTGCATAGTTCCCCTTTTTGAAATTAAATGCAACAGTGTTGGGCTGTTGAGATGTTCTTCCCACCACAGGGATGTTAAATGTTATTATATTATGGTCACTATTTCCATAATTTTATTTCGATCTAAGATACACTGACTTCAGTTACGCTATTCTCGTAGCTGAAGTTGCATATCTTAGATCGATTCCCCCCCAACCCCCCCCCCCCAGTGTAGACCAGGCCTAAGGCAGGCTAGTCCTTACCTGTTCTGACACTGCGCTGCGCCACGGAAGTGACCAGCAGCAGGTCCGGCCACGGGGCTCCATGCGCTGCCCCCACCCCGAGCACTGGCTCCACACTCCCATTGGCTGGAAACCAGCCAATGGGAGCTGGGGGCAGGCGGTGCCTGCAGGTGAGAGCCGCGCAGAGCTGCTTGCGCGCCTCCACCTAGGAGCTGGACCTGCTGCTGGTCACTTCCACGGCGCAGTGTGGTCCGCGGTGCCAGGACAGGCAGGAAGCCTGCCTTAGCACCCCTGCTGCGCCACTGACTGGGAGCCACCCGAGGTAAGCCTGTGCCCCAACCCAACACATTTTGTTTGAATATGACTGCCCTGTACCCATCATTATTAATCACTCTGCCAGTCTTTGTCACCTGCAAATTTTACCAGCAGTGATTTTATAGTTTCTCCCAAATCATGAATAAAAATGTTGAATCGTCTCAGACCAATCCCCACAGAGCCCCACTAGAAACACCCCCATTCACTAATGATGCCCTGACCAGTCAGCCAGTTCTTAATTCATTTAACATGTGCTTTATTGATATTTATAGTTCTACTTTTTAAATCAGAATGTCATGGGGTAATAAGTAAAATGCCTTACAGAACTCTAAGTATATTATATCTAAAGAGACAAGGTGCATGAAGTAATATCTTTTATTGGACCAACTTCTTTTGGTGAAAGAGAGACGATTTCACGATTTCAAGCTACACAGAGTCTTCAGGTCTGGGTAGGCTAGGGGATGGGGCCGAGGGGTTCGGAGTGTTTCGGGGGGAGGGATAGCTCAGTGGTTTGAGCATTGGCCTGCTAAACCCAGGGTTGTGAGTTCAATCCTTGAGGGGGCCACTTAGGGATTTGCGGCAAAATCAGTACTTGGTCCTGCTAGTGAAGGCAGGGGGCTGGACTCGATGACCTTTCAAGGTCCCTTCCAGTTCTAGGAGATAGGATATCTCCATTCATTAAAAAAATTAAATTAAGTGTGGGAGGGGACTCTGGGCTGGGGCAGGGGGCTGGAATGTGGGAGGAGGTGAGGGTTCTGCCTGGGGCTGTGGGCTCTGGTGTGGGGCCAGAAATGAGGGGTTCAGGGTGCATGAGGGGGCTCTGGACTGGGGAAGAGGGTTGGGGTGTGGGGGGGGGTGAGGTCTCTGGCTGGGGGTGCGGGCTCTGGGGTGGGGCTGGGGATGAGGGGTTCGGGGTGCAGGAGGGGGTGTGGGCTTTGGGAGGGAGTTTGGGTGCGGGAGGGGGCTCAAGGCGGGGCAGGCAGTTGGTGTGTGGGAGGGGGTGTGGGCTCTGGAAGGGAGTTGGGGTGAGGAAGGGGATTCAGGAGTGGGGAAGGGAGTTCAGGGTGTGGTGCAAGCTCCAGGCGGCGCTTACCTGAGGCGGTTCCCGGAAGCAGCAACATGTCCTCTGGCTCCTAGGTGCAGTGGCGGCCAGTGAGGTGCCATGTGCTGCCCTTGCCCGCAGGCACTGCCCCTGCAGCTCCCATTGGCTGTGGTCCCAGCCAATGGGAGCTGTGGAGCCAGCGCTCAGGGCAGGGGCAGTGCGCGGAGCCTCCCTGGCCGCCCCTGCGGCTACGGGTCACAGGGATATGCTGGCCACTGGGAGCCATCTGGAGCCAGGGCAGGCAGGGCGCCTGCCTTAGTCTTGCCATGCCACCGACTGGACTTTTAATGGCTCGATCAGCACTGCCAGAGTCCCTTTTTGACTGTGTGTTCCATTGAAAAACCAGATGCTTGGCAACCCTAAAATCTGCTACAACACTGCATATATTATATCTACATAGTTACCATTAGCAACCAAACTTGTAATCTCATCAAAGAATGAAATCAGGTTTGTTTGACAAGACCTTTTTTTCTTTAAAACTACGTTGATGCGGGATGGGGGTTGGGTTTAGTATTTGGACAGGTGATGTATGTGGGGGGAGCTGGTACCCAGATGGGTGATGAATGGTGTGGGGGTTAGTACCAGAGAGGTGATGCGAGAGATGGTTGTACCTGGATGGGTGATGGGGTTGGGGGGTTGGTATCTGGATGGGGGATGTTGGGGATACCACTGCTCTACAGCCAAAATGCTTCTGAAATAAATGTAGTCAAACTTTACTAATTCTGGGTCACTGAGAATGAAAATGATGCTTAAAATTGTTGATTGGCTCTAGTTTTCAAGATATGCTATTGGGTCAGTATATACGACCCTTGACTTGGGAATGGCGGAGGATAAGTGAGTTATAAAGGGAAGGGATCTCAATTCAAAGCAGAAATGACTAAAATACATCTTTGTCTGGATCTATGAATAAATCTATGACTGGGTTTGGACAGTACTTGCTTTTTAGGCAAAACAATGAATGATGCAATCTGAAGCTAGTATTGCATCATACATGATATGAATTGCATCATGTTATTCCTAGAAGTCATGGATGATGCAATCATAACAAAGCTTACATCACTCTGCTGAACAAATTGCCCTATATCAGCTCTAGAAATCATACAGTGTCGTGCTCTCTTATTTGTCAGTGTTTGATTTTGCAAAGGGACACATTTCTCTTTAGTCAAAGTGAGCAGATGCCTCGTACTTGTGTGAACAGTGCAGATAACTTCTGTTATGTTTGTGGTGAAGTGACTTTTGCATCACAAAAGCGCAGTATAACCACTATGGTTAAGAAAGCCTATCACCTTTATTTTGGCTGCAAAATTGGAGATCAGGACAAGAGGTGGGCCCCACAAATATGCTGCAACACTTGTGCAACAAATCTTCACCAGTGGTTGAACAGGAAAAGGAAATCTATGCCTTTTGCAGTGCCAATGATTTGGAGAGAGCCAACAGATCATACCAGCAATTGTTACTTCTGCATGGTGCCTCCAGTTGGGAAAGGTGTGTCAAAGAAGAAAAAGTGGACTGTGCATTATCCACTTGGAACTAAACATTCCATCAGCTATACGCCCAGTACCCCACGGAGAAGGACTGCTGGTTCCTGATGCACCAGAATCATTCTCACTTGAGTCAGATGAGGAAGAGGAAGAGGATGAAACTTCTGGTCCTGAACCATCAATGTCACAGGACCCACATTTTCTCCCATCCTCCTCCTCTGAACCACACCTCATAAGACAAGGTGAACTGAATGACCTTGTCAGAGATTTGGAACTACCCAAGAGTAAGGCAGAGCTGTTGGGCTCCAGACTACAGCAGTGGGAGCTCCTGGCAGGTGATGTTAGGGTTTCCATGTTCCGTGACCGTCAAAAGGATCTTGTCCCATTCTTCTTCATGGAAGGTGATCTTGTAGCCTGCAACAACATCGATGGTGTGATGGCAGCCCTCAACATCGTTCACAATCCAGATGAGTGGAGACTGTTCATTGATTCATCGAAGACGAGTCTTAAAGCTGTTTTACTGCATAATGGCAATGTTTTGCCATCAATTCCAGTTGGTCATGCAGTCCATATGAAGGAAACCTATGACAACATGAAACAACTTTTGAGGTGCATAAACTATGACCAACATCAGTGGCAGCTTTGTGGCGATTTGAAGGTTGTTGCTCTCTTGTTTGGTCTGCAGACTGGATACACAAAGTTACTGCTGTTTTCTCTGTGAATGGATAGTCGTGCAAGAGATTCCCACTACATCAAGAAAGATTGGCCACTCCGACAGTCATTGGAGCCTGGGAGGAAAAGCGTTCAGCATCCACCACTTGTTGAATCAAGGAGATTTCGTTACCCCCTTACACATCAAGCTGGGTCTGATGAAGAACTTTGTCAAGGCCATTGACAAAACACAAGCAGCTTTCAAGTACCTCCGTGGAAAATTTCCAAGGTTAAGTGAAGCTAAGATAAAGGAAGGTGTCTTCGTTGGTCCTCAGATTCGTGAACTTCTTCAAGATGATGCATTTGACCATGGACTGCGTTGCAAGGAAAATACGGCATGGAAAGCCTTCCAGTTAGTGGCAATAAATTTTCTTGGAAACAACAAGGCAGACAACTACAGGTTGTTGGTGGAAAACATCCTCAAGGCATACAAAAGCCTTGGTTGCAACATGTCACTAAAGATACATTTTTTGCACTCTCATCTAGATTTTTTTCCACCGAACTGCGGAGCAGTGAGCGATGAGCACGGCGAGCGATTTCACTAGGACATTGCAACAATGGAGAAACGCTATCGGGGAAATGGAGCCCATCAATGCTTGCAGACTATTGCTGGACAGTGACAAGAGATGCTGCATTTAATGAATACAAGAGACAAGCCAAGAAGCGCCGAGTAGACACTGAATAGGACTAAACTATGTACATAATAGTTTTTTGCCTTTTGTTTCATAATAAATTTTATTTATATAACCCTTTTGCTCATTTTTAAAGTGTTACATAAACAGGGCAGGTGAAATATTATCATGTAAAGCAACCATAAACACATGAAAAGACCTAGGTTTACAATTTATGATTAAAACTCTACTATCTACACAATATACATATACATAAAATGTAAAACCTTAAATATCTTAGAAACAGTAGTCAATCAGTTGTTTTAATTGTCATATTTGAATTCAGCACATCAAAATACATAATAAATAGCACATTTTATCTCTGAAGCAGACGACTTCTCAAAAATTGTAGACCAGTGTAATTGGTCTGGAGGAGTGGTACCTGGATGGGGGATGATAGGGATGGCTATATTTGCACGGGTGTATCATGGAGCAGGTCCTCAAGGAATCAATTATGAAACACTTAGAGGAGAGGAAAGTGATCAGGAACAGTCAGCATGGATTCACCAAGGGGAAGTCGTGCCTGACTAACCTAATTGCCTTCTATGATGAGATAATTGGCTCTGTGGATGAGGGGAAAGCAGTGGATGTGTTATTCCTTGACTTTAGCAAAGCTTTTGATATGGTCTCCCACAGTATTCTTGCCGCCAAGTTAAAGAAGTATGGGCTGGATGAATGGACTGTAAGGTGGATAGAAAGCTGGCTAGATTGTCGGGCTCAACGGGTAGTGATCAATGACTCCATGTCTAGTTGGCAGCTGGTTTCAAGCGGAGTGCCCCAAGGGTCGGTCTGGGGCCGGTTTTATTCAATATCTTTATTAATGATCTGGAGGATGGTGTGAACTGCACTCTCAGCAAGTTTGCAGATGACACTAAACTAGGAGGCGTGGTAGATACACTAGAGGGTAGGGATCGGATACAGAGGGACCTAGACAAATTAGAGGATTGGGCCAAAAAGACCTGATGAGGTTCAACAACGACAAGTGCAGAGTCGTGCACTTAGGACGGAAGAATCCCATGCACTGCTACAGACTAGGGACCGAATGGCTAGGTAGCAGTTCTGCAGAAAAGGACCTAGGGGTCACAGTGGACGAGAAGCTGGATATGAGTCAACAGTGTGCTCTTGTTGCCAAGAAGGCTAACGGCATTTTGGGTTGTATAAGTAGGGGCATTGCCAGCAGATCGAGGAACGTGATCGTTCCTTTTTATTCGACATTGATGAGGCCTCATCTGGAATACTGTGTCCAGTTTTGGGCCCACACTACAAGAAGGATGTGGAAAAATGGGAAAGAGTCCAGTGGAGGGCAACAAAAATGATTAGGGGTCTGGAGCACATGACTTATGAGGAGAGGCTGAGGGAACTGGGATTGTTTAGTCTCCAGAAGAGAAGAATGAGGGGGATTTGATAGCAGCCTTCAACTACCTGAAGGGGGGTTCCAAAGAGGATGGAGCTCGGCTGTTCTCGGTGGTGGCAGATGACAGAACAAGGAGCAATGGTCTCAAGTTGCAGTGGGGGAGGTCCAGGTTGGATATTAGGAAACACTATTTCATTAGGAGGGTGGTGAAACACTGGAATGCGTTACCTAGGGAGGTGGTGGAGTCTCCTTCCTTGGAGGTTTTTAAGGCCCGGCTTGACAAAGCCCTGGCTGGGATGATTTAGTTGGGAATTGGTCCTGCTTTGAGCAGGGGGTTGGACTAGATACCTCCTGAGGTCCCTTCCAACCCTGATATTCTATGATTCTATGGGTGATGACAGGGATAGGGGAAGTCGATACTTGCCTGGGAATGGGGAATAGACCTCTGCATGGCATGGGGGGGTTGACACTTGCATGGGCATGGGGGGAAGGGGGTGGTTGGCACCTGCACGGGAGTTGCAGGAGTGGGACTGGGGAATCTGTACCTGCACAGGCTGAAGGGGGGGTGGTACCAAAGCGCCATTGGTGGAGGCGGGAAGCCTAGAGGGGGAGGGGAGGGAGGGAGAGAGGGGCGGGGATTGGTGGAACCGGGAAGCCTGGCGGGAGCGGGGGGGGGGGGGGGAGGAACAGAGGGGCTGTACCGGAGCGGGGATTGGTGGAGCCGAGGAAGCCTGGCGGGGGGGAGGGACAGAGGGGCTGGTACCGGAGCGGGGATTGGTGGAGCCGGGAAGCCTGGCGGGGGGGGGGGGGGGAGGGACAGAGGGGCTGGTACCGGAGCGGGGATTGGTGGAGCCGTGAAGCCTGGCGGGGGGGGGGAGGGACAGAGGGGCTGGTACCGGAGCGGGGATTGGTGGAGCCGGGAAGCCTGGCGGGGGGGAGGGACAGAGGGGGTGGTACCGGAGCGGGGATTGGTGGAGCCGGGAAGCCTGGCGGGGGGGAGGGACAGAGGGGCTGGTACCGGAGCGGGATTGGTGGAGCCGGGAAGCCTGGCGGGGGGGGAGGGACAGAGGGGGTGGTACCGGAGCGGGGATTGGTGGAGCCGGGAAGCCTGGCGGGGGGGGAGGGACAGAGGGGCTGGTATCGGAGCGGGGATTGGTGGAGCCGGGAAGCCTGGCGGAGGGGGGAGGGACAGAGGGGCTGGTACGGAGCGGGATTGGTGGAGCCGGGAAGCCTGGCGGGGGGGGGGAGGGACAGAGGGGCTGGTACCGGAGCGGGGATTGGTGGAGCCGGGAAGCCTGGCGGGGGGGGAGAGTGGGAGAGAGGGGCGGGGATTGGTGGAGCCGGGAAGCCTGGCGGGGGGGAGGGACAGAGGGGCTGGTACCGAAGCGGGGATTGGTGGAGCCGGGAAGCCTGGCGGGGGGGGAGGGACAGAGGGGCTGGTACCGGAGCGGGGATTGGTGGAGCCGGGAAGCCTGGCGGGGGGGGAGGGACAGAGGGGCTGGTACCGGAGCGGGGATTGGTGGAGCCGGGAAGCCTGGCGGGAGGTAGAGGGGGTATTGTTCGGCCCTGACGCTACAGGAAGTGGGCGGGGTTTTGCTCTGTGGCGGTCACTTCACCAACTGGGGCGTGACGTGTGGGGGTCAGGCGCGCCCTTTCAGTTCCGGAGGGGAACGCGTGCGCTTCCGGCGTCGCCGTTGCCTGGTGACGGTTGGGGGCGGCTGCCGTTACGGGCGAGGCCCCGAGAGCTGGAGCGGCGCGGGCTCAGCCGGGCGGGCGCGACCCCGGAACAGCGGGTCGGGCCCGCGGCGCTGCCGGGTAGGTCAGAGGCGGGGAAGCGGGAGGTCGGTCGGGAGGCGGAGCGGGGGATGCCGGGGCGAGCGAGGAGGGGAAGGACCACGGGCACGTCGGTATTTGTCTCCCTAGGAGTGAGCGGAAAGCCCGTTGGCACCACTGCTTCCCGTGCTGGTCACGGGTGTCCGAAGCTGTGTAAGATGGATGAGGTTGTATCTGTTTTCTCTGCAGGTTTTCTGAGGACCAGGGAGTAGCCGTGTCAGTCTGTAGCCACAAAAACAACGAGGAGTCTGGTGGCGCCTTAAAGACGAACAGATTTATCTGGCCACAAGCTTTCGTGGGTAACAAACCTCACTTCTCATCTGTTCGTCTTCAAGGTGCCACTGGACTCCTTGTTGTTTTTCTAAGGATGTCATTCTGGGATCTTGCCTGGGAGCCATGGGCAGTACTGTAATAAAAAGATGGATAAAGTTAAGATAGTTTGGGTGCCTTAATTACACTTCTATATTGTCAAATGTTTAAATTTAGCCTTAATTCTGAAATGTCTAGGTTTTTTTTTTTTTTAGAAGTATAGCATTCTTGTAATTTTTTTTAAACCTCTACATTACTGAGATGTATTCTTCACTACACATCTGGAATTTTTTCAGATGAAAATTCTCTTAGGTTCTAAACTACTTTGAAAATGTTTTTGAAAACCGTTAGGGGACAGGGACCAAAATATCCAACAAAGATGCTGAGGTTTCTTAGCACCAGACTTAATTTCTCCTTCCCCCACATCCATGCCACAAGTGGGCCTGATACTGCAGACACACTCAAGTAACCCTATTGAATTTATTGGGGCTACTCACATGCATTTGTGTTTGCAGGACCAAAGCAGTTGCTGTCTCTTGGCTCATGCAAAGCTGAGCTCATTAGTGCTTTAAAGTTAATAAGAAACCTGCTGGCCTCTATTCTGTTTCAGGGAAATGAGTGACAGGAAAGCAGCAGGAAAAGCTGCAGCTCAGAAAGGTTCCAAACCAGCTTCACTGGTGAAGAAATCAGGAACGGCATCTAGAAAACCAGGTAGTGTTGTGGTGGGGGAATCCTGGTTCTGTGTCTCTTGCTGTTGTCTTTCAGCCTGCTGCATCATCATCAGTTTGGGAGTTACAGGTAGGGAGTGTGGTTTCTTTCTGTTTAGGTACAGTGCTACCCCATGCAGCAGATGTGGCCAAAAATGGAACAGTCATAATGACCTATGGTGGATGTGCTTTGTTTTCCTACATGCCGGAAGACAGCAAAGATTTCTTATATAGGAATTGTAAGTTGGTGGAGATGCTGGCTGAGATGATATATGATCTGGAATCACCAGTATCAATGCTGCATACTAACTGAGATGGCAAAGACTTATTGGACAACAAGATTTGGGAATTTTTGCCACCAATTCTACTGGGGAAGGATTGGTGAAGAAGGAACATAAGAGTGTAGAAACTAAAGAAGATGACTGGCAACTTGCGAACAACAGAGGAAAGAGAAACAGGAGGCATTCAGCTCTTCTAGAAGTATTGAATTGCAATACTCAGTGAGGCAACTACAGAAGGAATGGAACAAAGTTACAGGGGGTAGCTGCTTGCTTCTTACTGGTAAGGATGTCCAAGAGGTTTTTAACTGTTCTAAAATGACAAGCAACCATCATCAGTGATTCCATATTAAGACGAATGGACAGAGAATTCAGCAGGATGATGTGTAGCTTCCCTGGAACAAAGACATGAAATATAACTGTAAGATTGGATGGGGATCTGAAGTTGGCTGGCAAGTCTCCTGGTGATGATACACATTAGAATACATGATGGACAGCATCACATGGAAGTACAAAGATTATTGAAAACTTCAGGGATGTCAGCCTTTGGTACTTTTATAGCCCCCATTACTGTAGTATCTGCGCACCTCACAGTCATTAATGTATTTATCCTTAAAACACTCCTGGAAGGTAAAGAAATGCTTTTATCCCCATTTCACAGGTGGGGAGCTGAGCGGTTAAGTGATATGCCCGAGGTTACCCAGGATATGGTTGGTGGAGCAGGGATTTGAACACACATCTCCTAAATCCTAAGCTAGTGCTGTAACCGCTGGACCAAAGACTCATTTGTTTTGGAAGTGTTGTGAAGAAGAAAAATTCCAAGTCATCTCTCGGAGATCCTTCCATTCCCATAAATGAGGGACGGCAGAAGGCAGAAATTAGTGGAGGTGTACCATTATCTATGTGGGTGATATGAAACTGAAGGTTTCAGTTTTGTGAAACATTGGGTCACATTCCAGTGGGAGAAGGACCTGAACAAATAGGACTGCCAGCAACACAGAAGTAGGTGGGCTAATCTCTGAAGACCAGTTGGAGCAGGTAGGAGTGTGTTAAACTAGGAATTCCAGGAGAAGATGCTAAGAAGGCAGTTGCACTACAAATGCTTAAATATATCACTCAAGCTCAAGGTATTGTGAATATATTGAGATGAGGTGGGAAAGAATGTGAAGGGGGAAAAAATTCAGTTGCTTTTATACAAATGCTAGGAGTCTGGGTAATAAGGAAGAAAAATTGTGATTTAAAACTGTCTCATAGATTTTTAAGGCCAAAAAGTACCATTGCGATCATCTAGTCTGACCTCCTGTATAACTCAGGCCATAGGACTTCATTGAAATACTTCCTTTTGAACACGAGTATATCTTTATAGAAAAATAGTCAATGTTGATTTAAAAATTGTGATGATGGAGAATCTACCACAGCCCTTGGTAAGATGTTCCAATGGTTAGCTACCTTCACTGTTTTTTAAAAAAAAAATATATATATATATATGCCTTATTTCTAGTCTGAATTTGTCTACCTTCAACTTCTAGTAGTTGAATCTTGCTATACCTTAGTCTAGTAGACTGATGAGCCCATTATCAAATTTTTGTTCTCCATGTAGGTACTTACAGATTGTGATCATGTCACTCCTTAACCTTCTCTTTTGTTAAGCTAAATAAATTGAGCTCCTGGTACCTATCACTATAAAGTGTGTTTTCTAAACCTCTAATCAATCTCCTGGCTCTTCTTTGAACCTTCTCCAATTTATCAACTTCTTGAAACAATTACGGATACCAGAACTAGACACAATATTCCAGTTGTGATTGCACCAGTCCCAAATACAATGGTAATATAGACTCCCTACTTAAGTTTTCCCTGGGAATCCAAGCATTGAAGTAGTCCTTTTGGCCACAGCTTTACACTGGAAGTTCATGTACAGCTGATTGTCCATCCTCACCCCCAAATCCTTTTTGGAGTCACTGATTCCCAGGATAGAGTCCCCCATTCTGTAAGAATGGTCTACATTCATTTTATAACTTTACATTTGACTGTTTTGAAACATATATTGTTTTCCTGTGCCCAGTTCACCAAGCAATACAGATCCCTCTCTATTAGAGACCTGTCCTCTTCATCATTTAACACTAAATAATGTGACCTGGTATAATGAGCACTTCCATACTTCATTTTTCTTTTTGTCATTTTTTTTCTCAAAATGGCTTGAAGAACATAAGAATGTTCATAGAGGGTCAGACCAATGGTCCATGTAAACCAGTATCCTGTTTTCCAACAGTGGCTGGTGCCAGATGCTTCAGAAGGAATGAACAGAACTGGGCAATTATCAAGTGATCCATCCCCTGTCATCCAGTCCCAGCTGCTGGCAGTCAGAGGTTTAGAGATACCCAGAGCATGGCGTTGTGTCCCTGACCTTCTTAGCTAATAGCCATTGATGAACCTGTCTTCCAATAACTTATCTAATTCTTTTTTGAACCCAGTTATACTTTTGGCCTTCACAACATCCCCTGGCAATGAGTTCCACAAGTTGACTGTCTGTAGTGTGAAACAGTGTTTCCTTATGTTTGTTTTAAGTCTGCTGCCTATTAATTTTGTTGAGTGACCCTTGGTTCATGTGTTGTGTGAAAGGGTAAATCACACTTCCTTATTTACTTTCTCCATACCATTCATGATTGTATAGACCTCTATCCTATCCCCCCCTTAGTTATCTCTTTTCCAAGCTGAACGATCAGTCTTTTTAATCTTTTCTCATGTGGAAGCAGTTCCATACCCTTAATCATTTTTGTTGCCTTTCTCTCTACATTTTCCAATTTTAATGTATCTTTCTGAGATGGGGCAACCAGAACTGCAGGCATTATTCAAGGTGTGGACATATCCTGGATTTATATTTATATTTTCTGTCTTATCTATCCCTTTCCTAATGGTTCCTAACATTTTTCTCTTTTTTTTTTTTTTTGGACTGTCGCTTCACATTGAACAGATGTTTTCAGAGAACTAGCCACAATGACTCCAAGATCTTTCTTGAGTAGTAAGAGGTAATTTAGACCTCATCATTTTACATGTATGATTGGGGTTATGTTTTCCAATGTGCATTATTTTGCATTTATCAACACTGAATTTCATCTGCCATTTTGTTGCCCTGCAGCCCATTTTTCTGGGATCCCTTTGTAACTCTTTCCAGTCAGCTTTGGATTTAATTATCTTGAGTAATTTTGTATCATCTTCAAACTTTGCTACCTTGCTGTTTACTCCCTTTTCCAGATCACTTATGAATCTGTTGAACAGCACTGGTGCCAGTACAAATCCTCACATAATAATACAGACGCTCCCTGGGTTACACAAACCCGATTTACGGAAAACGGATTTACGGAAAAAGTTCTGTAAATCCCGCAAGTTGGTTTTTTTTTTTTTTTGGGCATAATTGTTAGAGATATGTTCCCAACTTATGCAAAATTCGACTTACGCAAGGCGTTCTGGAACGGAACGCTTGCGTAAGTCGGGAAGCTTCTGTAATGAATATGCACAAGGGGGCTCAATTAAGCTCAGCAATGAGATTGCACAGGCAACCTTAATTCTATTATATCCTACCTTTTGAGCATTTGACTTCACAACTTTAATGTTATTTTAGCATAGTGTATGGGGTGGTTTTTTTGTAATTATATATGCACTGTGCTAAGTGTTTTATAGAAGGCAGATTGAAGAAGTGCACTTTGCATGGTGGTAAGGCTTGTGGTAGTTTTTATTTCCAATGTAAGTTTGTTCAGCAGTCTTGGACCAGCTCCAGCCTCCTGCACAGGCGAGTTTACCCTCGCTGTAGACAGTTCCATTGTGCCGAAGGAGTGGATCTGTTGACTGGTGTCCCTAGCCTCTGTTTGTCAGAAGCTGGGAATGGGTGGCAGGGGATGGATCACTTGATGATTACCTGTTCTGCTCATTCCCTCTGAAGCACCTGGCATTGGCCACTGTCGGAAGACAGGATACTGGGCTAGATGTATTCTAGTATGTCTGTTCTTATAACTGCTGTCCTCAACCTGGAGCTTTAGGCATTCTTCTAGGTATCCTTGGATCAAACCATAGAAGGTAAGTACTGAGACCTTAAACTTCATTTATTGTTCTATGGGAAGACAGCGTATTGAGCAGAAGACAGGTTTGATGTACTCACGATAGCCTGTGTTGCTGTGATAGGCAGCTTCATTCTGTACTAGTCGAAGTTTCCTGAGGGCTTACATCTTCATTTTCAGGTGGATCACATTGCTGTAGGCCAGCTGCAAAATGACTGACGTTTGTACAACTGAGCCCAGATC
This sequence comes from Chrysemys picta bellii, assembly GCF_011386835.1. NCBI lineage: Eukaryota > Metazoa > Chordata > Testudines > Emydidae > Chrysemys > Chrysemys picta. The sequence goes on along the minus strand of NC_088792.1, from coordinate 291,081,193 downwards.
ATCATCTTCCAGGATGGGACACTATCCTCTGGTCAGACCTAGATGATAGAACATGTTACCTTCTAAAGGTTAGAGAGAGCAGGAGGACACAGAGGCGAATTGTGTAAACGGGCTTCTTTATTGCGGTACTTGTTCCCCTCAACTAAATTGTCGAGTAAGCACTGAATTGGTTACAGCACACTCCTTTTATCTAAGTTAATATGTAAATAACTACATTTACTACAACACCCCCAAAACCTTACTGAGTAATATAAATGCCCATGCAATGAATATTAATAGCTATATACTGAATATAATTATTCCCACCCCTGATTACTGTTTACAACATTTGCATATTCTACAGATAACTTTTACTTTGAAGATGCATTTCTTTACAATAATTGCAGCTACAAATTTCCTTAATCAGCAGTTTGCAGGGGAGGGAGGAAGGGGCCATGACCCCGAGCTCCTTTGTGTAGCCGGGAAAGGAAGGGAGAGGGAGATAACACTGCTTTACCCAAAAAATATTCTTTTAGATCCCCATATTCCTTATGCAGCTGCGAGCTTATCAATTCTTAACAAGCAGAAGGAAACTTTATGGCAGGATGACACTTTATCAAGCAAAGAAATAGTGCATGCCTGTGCCTACTCCCTAATACCATGCCAGCACATCAGCGGTTTCCTAGGTCTCTACTTAACCCTTACATATTCCAACACTCCCCCACTCTCTTCAAAGAAGGGCCCAGGCGCCCCTCCTTCCTGCGCACTGAATGGCGGGGCATTCAGGCTGGAGGCCCTGGCTCCAGTTAGCCCGATACCTTGGTCCACTGGTCATGCTACGGGGAGAGAGAGAAGGTGGGTCATAAAAAGGGTAAGCTGCTGAGTTTACAAGTATGGCTTTCAGGGAGAGCCTAGGACAGTACATAATTTTAGGCACCCCATGAATACAATTAATAATGCAATTAATATGAATAACACCCCTACAACATGAGTAATACAACCAAGAAGCGAATGTGTGTCTATTAGGCCTGTCCAAAGGGCATAGGCTATATCAGTCTAAGTACAATCAGCAGGCAGTTCAGTAGGTAGTTGGATGGAAGGCCTTCTTTCCTCAAAGGGCCTGGGCTTCCAAGACCTGAGTCCAACATCTGGGCCACCACCAGAAACACTGCTTCTCCTCCTTTAATAGGGTTAAAATCCTGTATACCATTTTGGAGCATATACACCTCTACCCTGATATAACGCTGTCCTCGGGAGCCAAAAAAATCTTAACCCGTTATAGGTGAAACCGTGTTATATCAAACTTGCTTTGATCTGCTGGAGTGCGCAGCCCTGCCCCCCCGAGCACTGCTTTACTGCGTTATATCTGAATTCGTGTTATATCAGGTCGTGTTATATTGGGGTAGAGGTGTATTTTAAATGTGTCCAGTTGTTGGCAGTTGCAGAGAGCTGCCCCTACAGTGTTCATGTACTCTTGTCCATATCATGAGTCCATTGAATATTTACAGAGAAACGTGGTATTGTCCAAACCAGCTTGACCACTTGATATAGAATTGAGTAATGCGCTCGTTCAGTTGTCCACAGCAATGAGTTTCATAGATCCATTTATGTACCAAAGTCCCAATGGCAGCATGTACATGTGTGTAATTGTGCCAGATGCTGGTGTACTTGTACTCTCAAGTGTTATATTACAGAATTGTGCACACTCCCAGCAGCACACTCCATACCCCATATACATTACATTTAATTGTCCACCCCAGCACAGGCCATTGGGTCTGCTCCTTTATGACCATTGGGGAGGGGCACATTTAAATATTTTTGTTTTTGGGACAAACGATTATTTAACTGAATTATTGTCCATTTTACACCATTTTATTCTCCCTATCTATCCCCCCAGTGGTCCTCCCTTTCTTATTATTCCCATAGTGCTCATAGGGACCACCTTAGTTGCCATCTCATTCCAAGGTACCATTGCAACTATTACCCAGGTGCTAGCCCCCTAGTTGAGCATTTTGCATTCCTATACACGCCTTTTCGCCCAGATTCTATACACCCAACCCTGTGGTTCCTACTGCCCATAGATCCCTTTTGCAGTGACAATGCCATGTGTATTCCCTCACTCGCTAATTAAATTGTTGCTTCAACCCTTCTACGTATGTGCTACAGTTGGGGTGTACCCAGTCCACCCACCATTCTTTGGGGTGTACCACCCATCCACATCGTGGACTGAAAGGACACATTGACGAGCTCTGGTTGCACCCGCTCCCACAGTGGCTTCCACACGGTCGTCCATAAGGAATTATTTCCAGCTCCAGGCTGCGGTCAGCTTAAATCAGAATCCTTCCAGCTTGGCATCTATATTAGCTGTAGGGTTACATTCTGCAAAGTGGTTAAATTGTCATACATCTAGCGTTCGAGGGGAGATTTTATGCCCAGTCTGGTATGTACCTAACTGCAAGCTTAAGGATTGTCCTCTATGGAGGTACCATTATGATTACACATGGTAACACCCCAAGAGACCAGAGGGTTATATGTTTTTGGGACCCTCTGTGACAAATCATATGTCCAGATGACTGTGTTTCCCACTGTCATTCATTATGGTATATTTTAAGGAATACCATGAAATGTATACACTGCTGTGTATCAGAGCTTAGTGTCAGAAAGGATTTCAGGAGCACTCCCAAACTGTGGTCTGAATTGATCAGCTATGGTTGTGTATCTTCAACCAATGCATTGGTTGCATGCTCTTCAAAGTGCTTTTTTCTGCCAATCAGCATAATCTCTGTCTTGCCTGGGTTCAGCTTCTACCAGCTGCCCTTGTCCAAGCAGTGGGCCAGCTTAGTGCCAGCGATATTGTTGTATGTGGTGAAGCTTGGTAGAGGTGTCTGTTATCTACATATTGTGGGCACTTGAGTCAATGTCATCTCACCAGTTCTCCCAGTAACAGTATGCAGATGTTGAATAGGACCTAAGAGAGAATTGATGATTTTGGGACTTCACAAGTGAGGGGTCTGAGGCGATGTTCCCTCTAATTTTTTCCATCCACTTGCGGAATTAATTTTGTTATGTGCAGCACCAATATTGAGGTAATGTGCGGATGTGCGCCACCAGTACAAAAGGTTTCAGAGTAGCAGCCGTGTTAGTCTGTATCCGCAAAAAGAACAGGAGTACTTGTGGCACCTTAGAGACTAACAAATTTATTAGAGCATAAGCTTTCGTGGGCTACAGCCCACTTCTTCGGATGCATAGAGTCTATATGCATCCGAAGAAGTGGGCTGTAGCCCACGAAAGCTTATGCTCTAATAAATTTGTTAGTCTCTAAGGTGCCACAAGTACTCCTGTTCTTTTTACCAGTACAAAAAAAAACCCCTAGATATAATATATATTTTTTAAAAGTTCAGAGGTATGGAAGAAGAAGACAGAATATTAAAACAAGGGATAATTAACAAGGTGCACTGCTTAAGATGTTTATTTAATATGAAATCAAATAAAAAGAAAATTAACACTGCCCTTGGAGTACATGTATTTTATAATCCTTTCTAACAACTCAAACTAATAAACACACCAAAATGTGGCATACTGAAAACAGCTATATAAATAAAACAAAGTCATGGCCATTAAGTGAAAGCATAAAAAATATGCTCTAGAGGCCCAATTCAATAACCTAATCCTATCATAGACCACTAAATCTTCAGGGAAAGTTGCTCTTGAAAAATGAAGCATCTGTCAAAACACTAGCATGCTACGGACTTTTGCAGTTCACAAAACTATCCCTCTTGCATGCATATTATCTGCACACATAGCTCAGCTTTACGATGCTAAACAAATCTATGAGTCAACTGGAAATAGTGATGCTCTCCTCGCAAATATTAATACAATATTTTCTGATATTGGAAAGGAGAGTAAAAGGCATTCACTCAGGCTTATACAATTTCTATGGGATATCAACTATCAAGTTGATTAATACTTCACACACACAGAACAGTAAAAATAACTAATACAGGTCTGTTGCATCTTACGCTGGGGTTACGTTCCGCAGTCAGGGCGTAAACCGAAAATCGTGTATAGTCAAAATTACATTGAGTGTAATGGCAGGCGGAATTGCCCGCACTACAGGTACAGTATTAAAATTGTTATTTTTCTCTGTTTTTTGTTTTTGCCGACCACGTAAAGCTGAATTGCGCATGTTAAACGCGCGTAAGATGCCACAGACCTGTAAAGTGACACAGACAGCAAACAAAACCACAAACAAATAAGTGACTACACTGAAAATACAAAGGGAAGTAAAACATCAAGTGGTTGGTGATGGGTATTTTAAATGAGTGTTGAGGACCCATGCTGTGTAACATAACCCTGTAGAAACAGGCAAAGTTCTCCTGGTTTCATATTGTGTGTCACCAACTCAAAAACTTAGAGTAGGCTCATTACGTTTTTACAAGTTCCTTAAGTAAACAGAGCATATTAATACATGGTTTCAGAGCTTGCAAATAACGTCTTCATCCTACAAAACACCTAGCACCAAACCTAGTTTTTGCTACTTATGAGTCAGTGGGAGTACTCTGAAGATCCAGAACTATACCAGATAGCAAAAATCTGGCCTTAATGGTTTCCAATACCTCTCCCCAAACAAATTCTAAAACTTAATGGAAATCACTTGTCTAACCCTAACTCCTGCACAATAAAGTGCTGGAAGCCCTGGGAACATTTGAAAGCTGTGCTGTGCCCTTGGTCACTGGTGACCACCAGTGAAAATCAAGTACTCCCATTAGCTCTGGAAGACACCCACCATCCCTTAAATGACCAGGTAGTATCAGTGGCTGGGAGGGACCTCCCTAACCTTAAGGTGGTCTGTGGCAAAAAAACAAAAAACCAGAACCACACAAATACAACACCACCTTCTTCCACCATCAGCTGCTAAAATCCTCTACCTCTTCTTCCTTGAAGATCTAGCCCCAATAAGCCATGTTTTTGTCACCTTCAGACTTGATTACTGTCACTGTACTTGGGGCTAAACATTCAAACAACAAAGACACCAGCTTGTTTAGAATACAACTGCCAGCCACTGTGAGCTTAACTACTTTGTTCTCAGTTGGCTCCCAGAGGCATCTCCCCGGCTACTGCAGCCCAGCTGGGGGAGGGGGACGGCCGAGCTCACCAGCCGCTGCAGTCCTTCACGCCTCAAACTCCCTCCTCCCACTGCCTCCCACTATCCCTAATCCCCCCAAACCACCAGCTTACATGTGCGTCCTCTCCAGGGTCCAGGCACCTAATTAGTGGAGCCACACTTGCATGGTTCCACTAATTAGGTGCATGGCCCTTGCTGCCCTCTTGTGCAGCTGCCCAGGTGCGCACCTTAGAGGGAACGCGGGTCTGAGTGTGGAGGTGCAGTTTCCCACTACTGTCCTTTGGGTGCATCCCGCCAGGGAGGATTCAAACCATTTTAGCATATTTCCCTGGATTCCTACCATCTCCCTCAGGCGGAATAGCAGTAGCTCATGACTGACAGTGTTGTTTGTTGAAGAGAGGCCCAGGAGTATGAGAATGAATGTCTGCCCTCCATCAACTTAGAACATAAGAAAGGTTGTACCGGGTCAGACCAAAGGTCCATCTAGCCCAGTATCCTGTCTACCGACAGTGGCCAATGCCAGGTGCCCCAGAGGGAGTGAACCTAACAGGCAATGATCAAGCGATCTCTCTCCTGCCATCCATCTCCACCCTCTGACACAGGGCCGGCTCTAGGCACCAGCAAAGCAAGCAGGTGCTTGGGGCGGCAAATTTGCAGGGGCGCAAGAATCCAGCATGAGAGCTGAGAACCAACAGGGAGCCCTGGGAGCTGTAGTTCCTTGGTTAGCTCCCTGCCTATAGAGCCAGCCCTGGAGCAGGGAAAGAACTACATTTCCCAGCATTCCCTTGGCCACTAGCAACAGGAAAGGGAGGGGGAAGGAGTGTAGAAAACTGAAACCTCATGCTGCAGCTTGCTGTGAATGGTAGGGACAGAGCCAGCTCTAGGTTTTTTGCCGCCCCCCCACCTAAGCCCTGGGCTCCCCCCGCACTCCTGTGTTGCCCCAGCCCTGGATTCTCCCCTACCCACACCCCCTGCTGCCCCAGCTCTGGCCCCCACCTGCACCCCCCCTGCTGCCCCAGCCCTGGGTTCTCCCCCCACCTGCATCTCCTGCCACCCCAGCCCTGGGCTCTTCCCCCCCTCTTCCCCCCACACCCGCACCTCCTGCCACCCCAGCCCTGGGCTCTTTCCCCCCCCCACACACACCCGCACTTCCTGCCACCCCAGCCCTGGGCTCTTCCCCCCCACACACCCGCACCTCCTGCCACCCCAGCCCTGGGTTCTTTCCCCCACCCGCATCTTGTGCCACCCCAGCCCTGGGCTTTTCTTCCCCCCATGCACCCGCACCCCCTGCCGCCCCAGCTCTGGCCCCCACCCGCACCTCCTGCTGTCCCAGCCCTGGGCTCTCCCGCAAGAAAGAATTGGGTGGACTAAATGGACATTGCACCTCTCTATCTGAAGCCTAGCAAGGCAGGTACATGGATCCCACTAGAATTTAAAATGAAAAGTAAGGGAGGGGAGGCTCTACTAGACTGGGTAGCTTTAGATACAGTACCAGGCACGTAGGAGGATTTACACTTCTGAGCCATGGAAGCAGAAATCGACTTTTCTTTTCCAGATTTAGCTAATATTCAGAAAGGGAATCCAGCACCTGCCTTCCAGATTTGAACACCCTCAAAATTCAGGAGTGCTCAAGCTCAATTTGGGCAGCCGTTACTTCATTTCCCCCAAATCAAATATATTGATCCACTGTAACTTGCTGTAGGAAAAAGTAGAATAAATTGAGCAAGAAATGCTTCCCAGGTGTTATTAGGACTGGAATTGCTATTTTCAACAGCCATTGCTTTTTATTATTATTATTTATTTTTAAGTTTTAGTTTTATTTGTTTAAAAGGAAGACAGTGATATTGCATGGGCAAATTCCCCATAGAAACAAAGAATGGACCAAAAGAATAATAAAGGCACCTCAACATTTCCTCATTTATGTAGGGCAGTCTTATAATATGCATCTAGATAGCCTTCAATCACACAAGCTGAAAATTGTTCCACTTTACTGCAGTTCTGTAACCATATAGGAACCAATCCTGTCTGTGTTCTGTGCACATCCAAAATTCCTGCTGAATGACCTGCCCTGGGAGCGAATTACCAGTGACCCAGGGCTAGGGCGGCAGGAGGGTGCAGTGGGGGGGTGGCAGCCAACATTTTTTTTGCTTGGGGCAGCAAAAAACCTAGAGCCAGCCCTGCTCTGACAGACAGAGGCTAGGGACACCATTCCTTACCTGTCCTGGCTAATAGCCATTAATGGACTTAACCACCATGAATTTATCCAGTTCTCTTTTAAACTCTGTTATAGTCCTAGCCTTCACAACCTCCTCAGGTAAGGAGTTCCACAAGTTGACTGTGCGCTGCATGAAGAAGAACTTCCTTTTATTTGTTTTAAACCTGCTGCCTATTAATTTCATTTGATGACCCCTAGTTCTTGTATTATGGGAATAAGTAAATAACTTTTCCTTATCCACTTTCTCCACATCACTCATGATTTTATATACCTCTATCATATCCCCCCTTAGTCTCCTCTTTTCCAAGCTGGAGAGTCCTAGCCTCTTTAATCTCTCCTCATATGGGACCCGTTCCAAACCCTTAATCATTTTAGTTGCCCTTTTCTGAACCTTTTCTAGTGCCAGTATATCTTTTTTGAGATGAGGAGACCACATCTGTACGCAGTATTCGAGATGAGGGCGTACCATCGATTTATATAAGGGCAATAATATATTCTCAGTCTTATTCTCTATCCCCTTTTTAATGATTCCTAACATCCTGTTTGCTTTTTTGACCGCCTCTGCACACTGCGTGGACGTTTTCAGAGAACTATCCACGATGACTCCAAGATCTTTTTCCTGACTTGTAGCTAAATTAGCCCCCATCATATTGTATGTATAGTCGGGATTATTTTTTCCAATGTGCATTACTTTACATTTATCCACATTAAATTTCATTTGCCATTTTGTTGCCCAATCACTTAGTTTTGTGATATCTTTTTGAAGTTCTTCACAGTCTGCTTTGGACTTAACTATCTTTAGCAGTTTAGTATCATCTGCAAACTTTGCCACCTCACTGTTTACCCCTTTCTCCAGATCATTTATGAATAAGTTGAATAGGATCGGTCCGAGGACTGACCCTTGGGGAACACCACTAGTTACCCCTCTCCATTCTGAGAATTTACCATTAATTCCTACCCTTTGTTCCCTGTCTTTTAACCAGTTCTCAGTCCATGAAAGGACCTTCCCTTTTATCCCATGGCAGCTTAATTTACATAAGAGCCTTTGGTGAGGGACCTTGTCAAAGGCTTTCTGGAAATCTAAGTACACCATGTCCACTGGATCCCCCTTGTCCACATGTTTGTTGACTCCTTCAAAGAATTCTAATAGATTAGTAAGACACGATTTCCCTTTACAGAAACCATGTTGACTATTGCTCAACAGTTTGTTTTTCTATGTGTCGGACAATTTTATTCTTAACTATTGTTTCGACTAGTTTGCCCGGTACAGACGTTAGACTTACCGGTCTGTAATTGCCGGGATCACCTCTAGAGCCCTTTTAAAATATTGGTGTTACATTAGCTAATTTCCAGTCATTGGGTACAGAAGCCGATTTAAAGGACAGGTTACAAACCTTAATTAACAGTTCCGCAACTTCACATTTGAGTTCTTTCAGAACTCTTGGGTGAATGCCATCTGGTCCCGGTGATTTGTTAATGTTAAGTTTATCAATTAATTCCAAAACCTCCTCTCGTGACACTTCAATCCGTGACAGTTCCTCAGATTTGTCACCTACAAAAGCCAGCTCAGGTTTGGGAATCTCCCTAACATCCTCAGCCATGAAGACTGAAGCAAAGAATTTGTTTAGTTTCTCCGCGATGACTTTATCGTCTTTAAGCGCTCCTTTTGTATCTCGATCATCAAGGGGCCCCACTGGTTGTTTAGCAGGCTTCCTGCTTCTGAGGTACTTAAAAAAACATTTTGTTATTACCTTTGGAGTTTTGGGCTAGCCGTTCTTCAAACTCCTCTTTGGCTTTTCTTATTACATTCTTGCACTTAATTTGGCAGTGTTTATGCTCCTTTCTATTTGCCTCACTAGGATTTGACTTCCACTTTTTAAAGGAAGTCTTTTTATCTCTCACTGCTTCTTTTACATGGTTGTTAAGCCACGCTGGCTCGTTTTTAGTTCTTTTACTGTGTTTCTTCAAGAGATCATTCATCAGCATCACCAATGATGTTCTATGTCCTGGCCTGACCATTGATTTTAGTTGGATTTGTGGGCACCCAGCACTTTTGGAAGTTTTACAGATTTAGGAGCTTTTCTTTAGGCGTCAGGTAGCCTCTGGTAATAAAATGGTTAAAGGTTTTTTTTCTTTTTCTTTTTTTCTTCCCTTTCCCAGCGTTAAGCCAGCAAGCTGAGAGGAAAGGCACAGCTAAGGAAGAGAGCAGCTCCAAGCTCCCAAGGAAATCCAGCAATAAGCAGAATGAGCCAGCCCTAATACACAGCCCACATATAGGTAGGTGCAATATAGAGTATTTGATCATAAGGGGTAACAGGCCTTGTCTATATATAAAAGTGCACTGGTTTAACTAAAGGTGTGATTTTGAAACTGATTTAGTTAACCCAATGTAAAACCCTGTGGGGACACTCAGTACACAAAGTAGGTATTCACCCACGAAAGCTTATGCGCCAATACATCTGTTAGTCTATAAGGTGCCACAGGACTCTTTGTTGCTCAGTACATTTGTGATCACTTACACCTTGACAATCACTAATTTTTAATTCAGTGATCAATTAATCTTGATTGGTTAGAAAAAGCTATAATCTAGAATTACCTTGAGTTGATAATAGGTCGACAGTAGTGATGTTATGGTGGGGGTCTATTTTAGACCACCAAATCAGGAAGAGGATGTGGATGAGTCATTCTACAAGCAGGTAACAAGATTAGTAAACACACATGAGCTAGTATTAATGGGAGATTTTAACTTCCGTGATATCTGTTGGAAGACAATTACAGCAAAACATATGTCCTGCAAATTCTTAGCATGTGTAGGGGACAACTTTCTGATTGAGGAAACAACTAGAGAGTCATCCATTTTGGATCTGGTTTAGACCAACAGGAATGAATTAGTTGAGAACATGAAGGTAGTCAGGAACTTGGGAGGAAGTGACCATGATCTGATAAAATTCAAGCTCCTATGGAAAGGAGAACATGAGAACAGCAAAACTAGGACACCAAACTTCAGAAAAGCAGATTTCAACTGAGTCAGAGAAATAATAGGCAAGATCCCATGGAAAGACCAGTTAGGAAGAAAAGGAGTTGAAGGGGGCTGGCAGTTCCTAAAAGATGTAATCGTGGAGGCTCAACATCAAACTATCCTGATGCAGAAGAAAGATAAGAAGAGCCACAGAAGGTCAATGTGGCTGCACAATGAGATTTTTAGCTATATAAAAACGAAGGCTGTCAAGTGATTAAAAAAATTAATCGTGTGATCAATTGCACTATTAATAATAGAATACCATTTATTTAAATACTTTTGGCTGTTTTCTACATTTTCAAATATATTGATTTCAATTACAACAGAGAATATAAAGTGTACAGTGCTCACTTTATATTTATTTTTGATTACAAGTATTTGCACTATAAAAAAACCAAAAGAAATTGTATTTTTAAATTCACCTAATACAAGTACTGTGGTGCAATCTCTTTATCATGGAAGTTGAACTTACAAATGTAGAATTATGTGGAAAAAAAACTGCATTCAAAAATAAAACAATGTAAAACTTTAGAGCCTGCAAGTGCACTCAGTCCTACTTCTTGTTCAGTCAATTGCTCAGACAAACAAGTTTGTTTACATTTGCAGGAGATAATGCTACCCACTTCTTGTTTACAATGTCACCTGAAAGTGAGAACAGGCGTTCTCATGGCACTGTTTTAGACGGCTTGGCAAGATATGTGCCAAATGTGCTAAAGATTCATATGTCCTTTCATGCTTCAGCCACCATACCCGGGAACGTGTCCATGCTGATAACGTGTTCTGCTCAATAACCAGCCAAAGTAATGCAGACCGACGCATGTTCATTTTCATTATCTTAGTCAGATGCGATCAGCAGAAAGTTTATTTTCTTTTTTAGTAGTTCAGGTTCTATAGTTTCTGCATCAGAGTGTTGCTCCTTTAAGACTTCCGAAAGCATGCTCCACATCTCGTGGCGCTCAGATTTTGAAAGGCACTTCAGATTCTTAAATCTTGGATCGAGTGCTGTAGCTAACTTTAGAAGTCTCACATTGGTATCCTCTTTGCATTTTGTCAAATCTGCAGTGAAAATGTTCTTAAAATGAATAACGTGCTGGGTCATCATCCAAGGCTGCTATAACATGAAATATATGGCAGAATGTGTGTAAACCAATGCAGGGGACATACAATTCTCCCCCAAGGAGTTCAGTTACAAATTTAATTAACGTATTATTTTTTTTAACTAGCATCATCAGCATGGAAGCATGTCCTTTGGAATGGTGGCCGAAGCATGAAGGGGCATACAATTGTTTAGCATATTTGGCATGTAAATACCTTGTAATACCAGCTACAAAAGTGCAAATGCCTGTTCGCACTTTCTGGTGACATTGTAAATAAGAAGAGGGCAGCATTATTGTGACTATCTGGATCACAGAAACCCTCTTGGGAGCTGCCACCCGATGTGCCAAGACTACTTCTACCCCTGCTTTCCCTGCCAGCTTGGAACCCCCGCACCTTTTCTTGCTGAGCCAGACACTCCCGTTTGCTCCAACAAAGAACCAGGGTCTGAATTACTTGCCCCAAAGCTGCAGGCTTACCTGAAAGCAGCTAACAAAAGTGTTCCTGTCTTTAACACTCAGATGCCCAACTCCCAATGGGGTCGAGACCCAAATAAGTCCGTTTCACCCTATATAAAGCTTATACAGGGTAAACTCATAAATTGTTCACCCTCTATAACACTGATAGAGAGATATGCACAGTTGTTTGCTCCCCCAGGTATTAATACATACTCTGAGTTAATTAATAAGTAAAAAGTGATTTTATTAAATACAGAAAGTAGGATCTAAGTGGTTCCAAGTAGTAACAGACAGAATAAAGTAAGTCACCAAGCAAAATAAAATAAAATGCGCAAATCTATGTATAATCAATCTGAATACAGATAAGATCATCACCAGTTCCAGAATGCTCCCTTTTACAGACTAATCTCCTTTTAGCCTGGGTCCAGCAATCACTCACACCCCTTGCACACTGTCCTTTGTTCCAGTTTCCTTCAAGTATCATGGGAGGTGGAGAGGCTCTCTCTTTAGCCAGCTAAGACCAAAATGGAGGGGTCTCCCATGGGCTTAAATAGACTTTCCCCTGTGGGTGGAGACCCCTCCTCTCTCCTATGCAAAGTCCAGCTCCAAGATGGAGTTCTGGAGTCACCTGGGCAAGTCGCATGTCCATGCATGACTCACAGTTTCTTACCAGGTAGCAGCCATGGGTCACATGCTACCTTGAACGTCCTCAAGTAGACTTTTTATGTGGATTGGAGCATTCCAAGATTCATTGTCCTTTAAGTGTTTCTTGATTAGGTACTTAATTTCAACATTCCTTTCTCCAGGAACTGACCAAATACGCTACTAAGGTTATTTAGCAATCAAGCCAGTACACAGCCGATATTCATAACTTCGAATACAAAAATGATACATGCATGCAGATAGGATTAATAGATTCAGTAGATCATAACCATATAGATATGTTACATAGCATATGTAGCATAGATAGATTCAGTAGATCATATTCCAGTAATGTCATATTCCCATAAAGCATTATGGGGTACAGCGTCACAATTATCTCCTGTAAATGTAAACATGTTTGTCTTAGTGATTGGCTTAACAAGAAGTAGGACTGAGAGGACTTGTGGGCTCTGAAGTTTTACATTGTTTTGTTTTTGAGTGCAGTTATGTAACAAAAAAAATCTACATTTGTAAATTGCACTTTTATGACAGAGATTGCACTACAGTGCTTGTATGGGGTGAATTGAAAAATACTAATTCTTTTGTTTATCATTTTACAGTGCAAATATTTGTAATAAAAATAATATACACTTTGATTTCAATTAAAAAACAGAATACAATATATATGAAAATTTAGAGAAACATCCAAAATATTTAATAAATTTCAATTGGTATTCTATTGTTTAATAGTGCAATTAAAACTGTAATTATTTTTTTTAATTAATCACGTGAGTTAACTGCAATTAATCGACAGCCTTAATAAAAACCAAAAGGGATACATCCAGGAAATGGAAGTAGGGGCATGTCACCAAGGAGGAAACATAGGAATAGTGAGAGAATGTAGGGTCAAAATTGGGAAAGCCAAGGAAAGAATGAGTTACAGCTGGCAAGGACAAAAAAGAAAGATGAGGGATTGTGCAGGTCTGCTGCTCAATGGAGAAGATGAACTGGTAATGGAAGATGATAGGAAGACAGAGCTGCTCAATAGTTACTTTGCTTCAGTTTTCTCACAAAAAACAACTTGTGACCAGATCACTAGCAAATTTACCATAGACAATCAAGGGGGAAGGATGCATATCAGGATACGTAAATAATACCTCAGAGATCTGACCAGTTTGAATGAATTCAAATCAGCAGGGCCAGATGCTATTCACCCGAGGGTACTGAAGGAATTAGTTGAAGAAATCTCGGAGCCACTGACAATAATATATACAAACTCATGGATAATAGGAGAGAGCCCCTCTCCAGTCTTCCAGGACAACGTAGTGCCCATCTTTAAAAAGGAGAAGCTGGGAATTATAGACCAGTGAGCCTGACTTTGATACCTGGGAAGCTATTAGAGGAATGAATAATATACCTGGACTTCAGCAAGGTTTTTGACACAGTCCCACATGACATTCTGATAGGTAAGCTGGAGAAATGCGGGCTCGACACAACTACCGTGAAGTGGGTACATAATTGGTTAAGCAACCGCAAACAGAGGATATTAATGGAACGATGTCAGATTGAAGGAAGGTCTCAAGTGGGGTTCCACAGGGATCTGTTTTGGGTCCAGTGTTGTTTAACATCTTTATTAATGACCTGGATGTAGGAATAGAGAGCATACTAGTGACATCTAATTTGCAGATGACACAAAGCTGGGGGAGGGGTTGCCAACACTTTTGGAGGAGAGAGCTAAAATTCAGAGGAGTCTTGATAATAGGAGAACTGGGCTTTAGGCAACGAAGACAAATGTAAGGTGCTACACTTAGAAAAGAAAAAGCAAATGCACAAATTCAGAATGGGGGATAACTGACTTGGCAGCAGCACTGCTGAGAAGGATCTGGGAGTTCTGGTGGATCACAACCTCAAAATGAGTCAGCAATGCGATGCTATTGCAAAAAAAGCAAATGCTATTTTAGGTTGCGTGAACAGAGGTATAGCATGCAAGTCAAGGGAGGTGATAGTACTGCTCTACTTGGCTCTGGTTAGACCTCAGTTGGAGTACTGTGACCAATTTTCGTCACCAATGTATAGAAAGGATGTCAAGAAATTGGAAAGGATCCAGAGGTGAGTGACAAAGATGATCAAAGGGATGGAATACAATCCATATGAGCAAAGGCTGAAGAAACTGGTTATATTTAGTTTAGAAAAGAGGAGATTAAGGGGAACACAATAGCAGTCTTCAGTAAAAGATGGAGAAAAGTTGTTCTCTCTGGCCACTGAGGGCAGGACAAGAGGCGATGGGTTCAAACTACAGCACAGCAGATTTAGATTAAATCTCAGGGAAAAACTTCTAACCGTAAGAACAGTGGGACAATGGAATGGACTGCCTGGAGATTTTCAAAAGGAGACTGGATAGCTAACTGTCTTGAAAGGTTTAGATACAACAAATCCTGCATCTTGGTGGGGCTTAGACTAGATGACCCTTGCAGTCTTGTTAACCCTGATTCTGTGAGTCTGTGATTCATGAAGACGTTAATCAGAGCAGAGCTAATAGCATTCCCTTCAGTCCTCACTAGATGTCTCACCACCTTTCAACTGATCATTATATTTGGACATGTTTGAAACTAAAGTAGACAAAGCATTAGAAAAACATGAGTGAGAAATACTGCATTGGACTGTGAAAGGATGGACTAGATGACATCTGTGAAACGGCTTTTCCATCTCTAACTTTTGCAGTTCTCTTAGAATTTGCCTTTGTCACGATGTTGTAGCTGCAGGGTGTGTGAGAACTCCCAACTGCTCAAATCAGTTGGTGCTGTAGGAAGTGGGGTAGAAACACAGGAGGGAGGGGGAAGCTCCTAGCCACTCCTGTCCCAGCAGAAGATACGGTAAGGGAGTATGTTGCCTTTGACTATAGCTTGGTGGAAAGGTTTTGTGGCTCTGATTCCCTGTGTGATCTTGTACAGATCCCATTAATCTTCTTGTGCTTCCATTTCTCCCTCTGTAAAGTTAAACTAATGCTACTTCCCTTCCTCACAGGGCTAGGGTGTGTGAGGATGAATTCCTTAATGTTTGTGAGTTGCCCAAATTGGGACCATAAAAACAAGAATCTAGAAAGAAAATGGTTTGGTTGTAACCTGGACTTGCATTGGTTAGTGTTTAGCAGAGAAAGGGCCTCAGCATCTACTAAAAATCTTGGGTGCAGGTTAATTTGGTCCTGCAGCTTTAAAGATGTTTAAGTTCAGTAGATGCTATTTTTTTCTTTCTGTGAAGTTGCTTGAGGCATATTTGCCTGCCTCTGCCTGCTTGGGCTGAGAGCTGCAAAATTGTTATGTGAGAGGAATGCGAGCTTGTGCCAGCCTACGCTCATTTGTGCTGGCCTTGCAGAAATTCCTAGGAATGGAGGTTGTGAAAGCCACCACTGCTGCATCAATAAATAAGCAGTCTCAGCTCAAGGAGAGCAAGAATCTCTCAGAACACAAACTGAGGAATAGAATGGCCAAGAGGACTCAGTTCCACTGCTCAGGGACTTCCACCAAGGAAGAGTTTGGACTCCAGAGGCAAAGTTCAGGTCCACTGCTATGTTGGGGATTTCTCAGAACAATGTCAGACAAAACAAATCTGCGGAACTGTCCCAGATTGAGGTGTCATTAGAGGAGGTTTTGGAACAAATTGATAAATTTAACAGTAATAAGTCAGCAGGACCAGATGGTATTGATCCAAGATTGATATATGCCATCATGTGTCAGCAATGCCCCTCTGCCATGTACATTGGCCAAACCTGACAGTCTCCATGTAAAAGGATAAATGGACACAAATCAAACATCAGGAATGGTAACATACAAAAGCCAGTAGGAGAACACTTCAATCTCCCTGGACACTCAATAACAGATTTAAAAGTAGCCATTCTTCAACAAAAATCTTCAAAAACAGACTTCAGAGAGAAACTGCAGAGCTACAATTCATTTGCAAATGTAACACCATCAATTTGGGCTTGAATAGAGACTGGGAGTGGCTGGCTCACTACAAAAGCAATTTTCCCTCTCTTGGTATTGACACCTTCTCATAAATTATTGAGAGTGGACCACCTCCGCCCTGACTGAATTGGCCTTCAACATTGGTTCTCCATTTGTAAGGTATCTCCCTTCTCTTCATGTGTCAATATATATTTATGCCTGTATCTGTAATTTTCACTCCATACATCTGAAGAAGTGGGTTTTTTACCCACAAAAGCTTATGCCCAAATAAATTGGTTAGTCTTTAAGGTGCCACCAGAGTCCTTGTTGTTTTTATTGAACAGATATTGAATATATAAGATATTGAACAGAACCGGTCCCAAAACAGACCCCTGCGGAACCCCACTCGTTATGCCTTTCCAGCAGGATTGGGAACCATTAATAACAACTCTCTGAGTACGGTTATCCAGCCAGTTATGCACCCACCTTATAGTAGCCCCATCTAAATTGTATTTGCCTAGTTTATCGATAAGAATATCATGCGAGACCATATCAAATGCCTTACTAAAGTCTAGGTATACCACATCCACAGCTTCTCCCTTATCCACAAGACTTGTTATCCTATCAAAGAAAGCTATCAGATTGGTTTGACATGATTTGTTCTTTACAAATCCATGCTGGCTGTTCCCTATCACCTTACCACCTTCCAAGTGTTTGCAGATGATTTCCTTAATTACTTGCTCCATTATCTTCCCTGGCACAGAAGTTAAACTAACTGGTCTGTAGTTTCCTGGGTTGTTTTTATTTCCCTTTTTATAGATGGGCACTATATTTGCCCTTTTCCAGTCTTCTGGAATCTCTCCCATCTCCCATGATTTTCCAAAGATAATAGCTAGAGGCTCAGATACCTCCTCTATTAGCTCCTTGAGTATTCTAGGATGCATTTCATCAGGCCCTGGTGACTTGCAGGCATCTAACTTTTCTAAGTGATTTTTAACTTGTTCTTTTTTTATTTTATCTGCTAAACCTACCCCCTTCCCATTAGCATTCACTAGGTTAGGCATTCCTTCAGACTTCTCGGTGAAGACCGAAACAAAGAAGTCATTAAGCATCTCTGCCATTTCCAAGTTTCCTGTTACTGTTTCTCCCTCTTCACTGAGCAGTGGGCCTACCCTGTCTTTGGTCTTCCTCTTGCTTCTAATGTATTGATAAAAAGTCTTCTTGTTTCCCTTTATTCCTGTAGCTAGTTTGAGCTCATTTTGTGCCTTTGCCTTTCTAATCTTGCCCCTGCATTCCTGTGTTGTTTACCTATATTCATCCTTTGTAATCTGTCCTAGTTTCCATTTTTTATATGACTCCTTTTTATTTTTTAGATCATGCAAGATCTCGTGGTTAAGCCAAGGTGGTCTTTTGCCGCATTTTCTATTTTTCCTATCCAGTGGAATAGCTTGCTTTTGGGCCCTTAATAGTGTCCCTTTGAAAAACTACCAACTCTCCTTAGTTGTTTTTCCCCTCAGTTTTGATTCCCATGGGACCTTACCTATCAGCTCTCTGAGCTTGCCAAAATCCGCCTTCCTGAAATCCATTGTCTCTATTTTGCTGTTCTCCTTTCTACCCTTCCTTAGAATTGCAAACTCTATGATTTCATGATCATTTTCACCCAAGCTGCCTTCTACTTTCAAATTCTCAACGAGTTCCTCCCTATTTGTTAAAATCAAGTCTAGAACAGCTTCCCCCCTAGTAGCTTTTTCAACCTTCTGAAATAAAAAGTTGTCTGCAATGCAGTCCAAGAATTTGTTGGATAGTCTGTGCCCCGCTGTGTTATTTTCCCAACATATATCCAGATAGTTGAAGTCCCCCATCACCACCAAATCTTGGGCTTTGGATGATTTTGTTAGTTGTTTAAAAAAAGCCTCATCCACCTCTTCCACCTGGTTAGGTGGCCTGTAGTAGACTACTAGCATGACATCACCCTTGTTTTTTACCCCTTTTAGCCTAACCCAGAGACTCTCAACACTTCCGTCTCCTATGTCCATCTCTACCTCAGTCCAAGTGTGTACATTTTTAATGTATAAGGCAACACCTCCTCCCTTTTCCCCCTGTCTATCCTTCCTGAGCAAGCTGTACCCATCCACACCAACATTCCAATCATGTGTATTATCCCACCAAGTTTCAGTGATGCCAACAATGTCATAGTTGTATTTATTTATTAGCATGGCCCAGGCAGCATTGGTACGGGACCTTCACGAGCCTGGCGGTCGCCCCACCGTGGCCGTTACTGTCCCACCTGGACCTGCTCTTCCAGGACCAGGGCCACCTCCTCCACCCCAGTCTAGCGGCACTCCACCTCATGGTGTGGCTGCTCAATGGTTAGGCCAGGAGGAAAGGATGTGCTCGGAAGGGGTTCAGCGCATCCTCTTGGAAAGCAGGCGACACTCCAGACGGCGTCTCCAGTGCACTCCGCACTGACGCCGAGCCTACTTGGCAAAGTGGTCTCAGTTTTTCCAATGGGCAGCTGAGCGGGGCGTTTCCCCCATGGCTGCCCTGATCCAGCTCATTTTGGACTACCTCTTTAACCTTAGCCTGGCGACCTTGTCCATCAAGGTGCACTTGGTGGCCATATCGGCCTTCCACCCACCGGTGCAGGGGCACACGGTATTCTCCCATGCCATGACTGGCCGATTCCTTAAGGGATTTGATCATCTCTTCCCATACGTTAGGCCCCCAGTCCCACAGTGGGACCTGAACTTGGTGCTGGCCCAGCTGATGGGTCCCCCGTTTGAGCTGCTAGGTACGTGCTCCTGGTCACACCTCTTGTGGAAGGTAGCCTTCCTGGTAGCGATCACATCAGCTCAGGACCCTGACCTCTGAGCCCCTGTACACGGTGTTCCATAAGGATAAGGTCCAGCTCCGCTCACATTCTTCGTTCCTCCCGAAGGTGGTCTCCGCCTAACACATGGGTCAGGACATTTTCCTGCCGGTCCTCTGCCCCAAGCCCCATGCGCCAAGTGAGGAGCGCTGCCTCCACATGCCGGATGTGAGACTGGCTCTGGCCTTTTACCTGGAATGGACTAAGCTGTTCAGGAAACACATGAGAGGTCGGCCGATCTCCACTCAGCGGCTCTCAAACTGGATCGCCTCGTGCATCAGTACCTGTTATGACCTGGCGGGAATTCCTCTGCCGTCAATTGTGAGGGCACACTCGACTAAGGCACAAGCCTCGTCGGCTGCCTTTTTAGCCCATGTCCCCATTCAGGACATTTGCAGGGCTGCCACATGGTCTTCAGTTCACACATTCACCTCGCATTATGTGATCGTCTCCCAAACCAGGGAAAATGCCAGGTTCGGCAGGGCTGTGTTCTGTCCCGAGAGTTTGTGAACTCCTACCCACCTCCAATAGATATAGCTTGGAATCACTTATTGTGGAATACACATGAGCAATCACTCGAAGAAGAAAAGACTGTTGCCTTTTCCGTAACTGGCGTTCTTCGAGATGTGTTGCTCATGTGTATTCCACATCCCACCCTCCTTCCCCTCTGTCGGAGTTGTCTGGCAAGAAGGAACTGACGGTGGGGGGAGCGCGCAGCACCCCTTATACCGTGCCATGGAGGCGCCACTCCAGGGGTTGCTAGGGGCGCTCCCCTACTGGTACTGCTAGGGGAAAAACTTCCGGCACTGGTGCACGTGGCGAGCATGCACCCCTATTGTGGAATAGACATGAGCAACACATCTCGAAGAACACCAGTTACGGAAAAGGTAACCATCTTTTCCATTCGAACAATCTCTCTGGTCTGATTGGAATTTTATGGAGTTCCTAGAAGTTAGAGCTGAAAAATATCTATTTTGTCATTTGAATGCACAAATCAGTGTTCTGAGTAACAATTGTGGATATCCTATCTGTTTCCAGTCTTTGACCACTGCTGCACATTGACCAGTTGTTCACAGTGATTCCCAAATCTTCTTTCTGAGTGGCTGATTACCTTTAAACTATGTATGAGAAGTTTAAAATATTCCTTTCACTGTGCATTACCTTGCATTTATGAACACTGAATTCTGTCTGACATTCTACCGTCTCATATCCACATTGGGTTGCAGTCTATCTTCATTCATTCTCTATGCACCACGCAGAACTGAACTACAAAGAAAAGGCTGTGCTAACGTTGCAGTGTGCTTTCCGTCGCATCCTGGCATGTAGAGCAAGGGAGAAGCACCTTAAGGAGCGGAGAGAATACACAGAGTTAATGGAGCGCCTCCAGAGAGAGGTAAGAAGTAAGTTTAATTGGAAATACAGAGAGAGCGTTTAGAAGATTGGTAACTGCACCAATATAGCAATAGGATGTGCATGTGCAGACCTTAATTGTGTTTTGATGCACAGAATCCAGCACTCTCAGCCATCAAGTGCACTTCTGACTGACTAATGCCTGCCCTATAGTGGCTCTTTGCTGTTATCCTGACATTCATTTTTATTTAAAAAAAAATAAAATAAAAAAAAATTTTAAATCAGTTTTGAGATAAGCTATGCACCATAATCTTCCACTATGGAAAGAAGCTCCTAGGATTATGAGAGAGAAGATACTAGAGAACGGATTCTAAATACCTTTTCTCTGCTGTCTCAAATATATTTATTTTTCTCTTTTTTTCTAACCGTGTCTCTCTATTTTAAAGGTTCCCTGTACTATCTGGCATCATCCTCTTCCCCCCACCCCCAGCTCTGTCTGAAGTGTGCTGCCCTTTCCACAAGAATTTGTAGCCTATCACTTTCTACTGTAAAAACTAAATTTTAAATATTGGAAGGCTCTGTAATTTTTATAATAGAAAATGGGTTAAATATGATTGGAGGGACCATCAATGGTGAAACTGGAAAATAATAAATGGTGACAACCTCCCATGCTTTACCTACATTCTATGCTCTGTCCACATGTGATGCCAAAATGAACTGCCACTCAGAGTATATTGTGTAGATCTTCAATAATGATTGTGCCTCTTCTTTCCTGCATGCTTTAATCAGCATTGACCGAATTAATGCTGATACTTAAATTGTCATCATTAGGCTTCATTGTTAATGCCACTTGGAGATGAACGGACTAGCTTATATCTCTCAGAACTATTGTTCTTCTTTGAGTGCTTGTTCATGTCAGTTCTAAGTAGGTGCGTGCGTGCCGCATGCACAGTCGCTAGAAGGTTTTTCCCCTAGTGGTATCTGTAGGGTCGGCTCTGGAGCCCCTTGGAGTCGTGCCTTCATGGTGCTGTATAGGGCCCTGCCAACCCCCCGCCTCTTCAGTTCCTTCTTAGTGCCCATGACTGTTGTTGAAACAGTGGTTCTCTCTTGCTTCGGCAAGTGATTCCCTAGCGGACTCTTTTCTTTCTTCTTGTAAATAGTTAATAGTATTAGTGTTTTAATATAGTAAGTTAGTGACTTATCAGGGTCAGTCCCACCCCTTTTCCCCTGAGATCGGGGCATGCCTTGGTCTCAAGGTTTAAACCCAGTGGGGCTTGCCAAAAGCCTATGCCTAGGGGCGATCCCCACATGTCATGTTTGCAGTATATGGGAGAATCCCATCAAAAACATCATTGCAAGATTTGCAGGGGATTTTGTCCCAGAATGAAAAAGGAGAGGGACCAGCGACTGAAACTCCTCTTGATGGAGCCAGCTCTCTGCCCACATTCAGAGCCGAGTCCGTCTGAACCGGCACCCAGCATGTTTGCATCAGTGCGGAGTGCACTGGCTTCAATGAGGGAGCCCCCAGCACTGAAGAAATACTCTGGAACGAAGGGTCCTCTGCACCATCAGGACTCTCTGGCACTGAAGAGCTCCTCATGTGGGGAGGTGCAGCACTGCTCCCAATCACCAGTGCTGCGAAAGAAGCTTAGAAAGATGGATAGGAGGCGCTCTGAAAACCCACACTGAAAACAGCTGAGCATGGGAGTTTGAGCGGAGTGTGACCTGTGCCGGGCCACTACAGTTCCAGGCCATCTAGTGCGGTACCGTGGACTCCGGCCCTGCTGAGGGGTCTGTTGAGTCCGGTGCCTCTGGACTCCCCTCCAAGGAAGTACCATGGAGAGACACTAGAGCTTCCCTCCACGCCTGAGACTTTTGAGGCAGCTAGGGACCTTATAGCCCTTATGGCACTGCTGTCTCTCACCAGGTGTGAGAGGGCACCTGATGCCAGACCACTGGCACCACAAAGGCACTCGGTGCCATCTAGAGGCAAGCCAGTCATGTCGTGGCACTAGTCGACTTCTCTTCAGCACTGCTCTCCAACACCATCCAGCATCGATTCGCCTGGTCGCCACGGAGCAAGTCTTCACCATTGGAGGCGGAGTCTTATGCCTCAAAGATAAGTCGGCACCACTCGCAGCATCGGCACCTAAGGCCCAATGCGGGGCAGTCTCTCCCTCTATGCCCTGGCCAGCGCAGTGGCAAGTGCCTGTGCAATGGTCCTTTTGGACCCCATGGGCATTTCATCAGACCCAGAGTTCGTATTCAAGGGGGTCGCTATCAGTTGCCTCTGAAGGAAGAGCTCCTCTGCTGCCTCCTTTGACCCACGAGCATTCCTGCAGTACCAAGACTGGCACCAGACCCAGCGCCAAGGTCAACAACGAGCCTGAGGAACCAGCACCGCGTGATCTTTGCAAGCCAGAAGGGCAAGAACAGTGTCCCGTAGTGGCCTGAGCATCTTACTCTTCGTCTCCTGAGGGGGTGGGGACCTCTGCCCCCCAATAGTAGGGCTCACCAGGTGCTCCTGAGGAGGGTGGCCCAAAACCTGGGGCTCCAGGTAGGGGAGGTGTCAGAGTCCTCAGACCTCAGAGTGGACATCTTGACCCCACTGGCCCTTCATGGGTTGCTCTGCCATTAATAAAGACAATCCATGACACGACCAAAACATTGTGGCAGACTCCAGCATCTTTGCCCTCCACAGCAAAGAGAATGTAGAGGAAGTACTTCGTGCCTTCAAAAGAGTACGAATACCTCTATACCCACCCTCCACCGGGATCGCTGGTAATAGTGGCCACAAATGAATGTGAGTGGCAGGGGCAACAGGAGCCCACGCCAAAGGCAAAGAACACAAGAACATAAGAATGGCCCTACTGGATCAGACCAAAGGTCCATCTAGCCCAGTATCCTGTCTTCTGACAATGGTCAGTGCCAGGTGCCCCAGAGGGAGTGAACAGAACAGTAATCATCAAGTGATCCATCCCCTGTTGCTCATTCCCAGCTTCTGGCAAACAGAGGCTAGGGACACCATTCCTGCCCATCCTGGCTAATAGCCATGATGGACCTATCCTCCATGAATTTATCTAGTTCTTTTCTGAACCCTGTTACAGACTTGGCCTTCACAACATCCTTTGGCAAGGAGTTCCACAGCTTGACTCTGCGTTGTGTGAAAAAATACTTCCTTTTATTTGTTTTAAACCTGCCGCCTATTAATTTCATTTCATGACCCCCAGTTCTTGTGTTATGAGAGATAGTAAACAACACTTCCTTATCTACTTTCTCTACACCAGTCATGATTTTATAGCCCTCAATCATATCTCCCCTTAGCCATCTCTTTTCCAAGCTGAAAAGTCTCAGTCTTTTTAATCTCCCCTCATATGGAAACCGTTCATACCCCTAATCATTTTGTTGCCCTTTTCTGAACCTTTTCCAATTCCAATATATCTTTTTTGAGATGGGGCGAGCACATCTGCACACAGTATTCAAGATATGGACATACCATGGATCTATATAGAGGCAACATGATATTTTCTGTCCTATTATCTATCCCTTTCTTAATTATTCCCAGAATTCTGTTTCCTTTTTTGACTGCCGCTGCACATTGAGTGCATGTTTTCAGAGAACTATCCACAATGACTCCAAGATCTCTTTCTTGACTGGTAGCAGCTAATTTAGACCCCATCATTTTATATGTATAGTTGGGATTATGCTTTCCAATGTGAATTACTTTGCATTTATCAACTGTGACAAAGATCTGTCCTTGACTCCGTGGGTCCTGTGTTCCTTGACGGATTTTGCTAGCCTCAGAGGCTCACTGTGACCCTCCACATAGCCCTTCTCTCTCTAGAGGCAAGGGTCACAGTGTACTGAGCCATTTTCATCATAAGCCAGCAAGGGAGGTGAGGAGAAGCAACCCTCCCTCGCACAGTCTCTGTTGTCTCCCAGTATCAGTGATTAATCAGGGAGGGAGCGGGGAGCCTGGGCCCGCCCTCTACTCCGGAGTCTAGCCCAGGGACCCTAAAATTAGCAGCTATGGAAGCTGACTTTTTGGAAATAGGACATGTACAATTCCCTGGGCCACTTCCCCACAGCAGCCCCCACTCAGTATCTTTACAATTACCTCAGGGCCTCCTTCCTTGCACCTGATATAGATTTGTAGTGCTTCGTTCCTCCAACAGCGCAGCTCCTGACACCCACACCTCACTGACTAACTGGGAGGCTTTTAACTAGTTCCAGCCAGTCCTTGATTGGCTTCAGGTGTCCCAATCAATCTAGCTATCTCCACTGCCTTCTAGAAGGATCTTAATTGGCCCCAGGTGGCTTGATTAACCTGGAGCAACTGCCATTTGGTTACCATGGTACCATGGTACCAGGGATTTGTTTAGCCTGGGGCTAACATACCTGTTCCTCACTACTTTACTGTAGCCATCTGGCCTTGCCCCATCACACAACATAAAATGTCATCTGCCATTTTGTTGCCCAATCACCCAGTTTTGAGAGATCCCTCTTCGCTGTTTGCCTAGGTCTTAATTATCTTTAGTAATTTTGTATCATCTGCAAATTTTGCCACCTCACTGTCTACCCCTGTTTCCAGATCATTTATGAATACGTTGAATAGGACTGGTCCCGGAACAGACCCCTGGGGGACACCACTATTTACCTCTCTCCATTCTGAAAACTGACCGTTTATACTTACCTTTCTTTTCCTATCTTTTAACCAGTTACCAATCATATCCCATGACAGCTTACTTTGCTTTAGAGCCTTTGGTGAGGGACTTTGTCAAAGGCTTTCTGAAAACCTAAATACACTATATCCACTGGATCCCCTTGGTCTACATGCTTCTTGACCCCCTCAAAGAAATTCTAGTAGATTGGCGAGGCATGATTTCCCTTTACTAAAACTATGTTGACTCTTCCTCAGCAAATTATTTTCATCTATATGTCTGACAATATTGTTCTTTATTATAGCTTCAACCAGTTTGCCCAGTACTGAAGTCAGGCTTACAAGCCTGTAGTTGCCAGGATCACTTCTGGAGCCCTTTTTAAAAATTGGCGTCACATTAGCTATCCTCCACTCATCTCGTACAGAAGCTGATTTAAATGATAGGTTACAGACTACAGTTAGTAGTCCTGCAATTTCACATTTGAGTTCCTTCTCTAGTCCTGGTGACTTATTGCTGTTTAATTTATCAGTTTGTTCCAAAATCTCCTCTAATGATACCTCAATCTGGGACAGTTCCTCAGATCTGTCATCTAAAAAGAATGGCTCAGGTTTGGGAATCTCCCTCATGTCCTCAGCCGTAAGGACTGATGCAAATAATTCATTTAGTTTCTCTGCAATGGCCTTCTCGTCCTTGAGTGCTCCTTTAGCACCTTGATCGTCCAGTGGTCCCACTGGTTGTTTAGCAGGCTTCCTGCTTCTGATGTACTTAAAAAAAAATTGCTATTACTTTTTGAGTCTTTGACTAACTGTTCCTCAAATTCTTTTTTGGCCTTCCTAATTGTATTTTTACACTTCATTTGCCAGTGTTTATACTCCTTTCGATTTTCCTCACTTGGATTTAACTTTTTAAAGGATGCCTTTTTGCCTGTCACTACTTCTTTTACTTCGTTGTTTAGCCATGGTGGCTCTTTTTTGGTTCTCTTTACTATGTTTTTTTAAATTTGGTGTATACATTTAAATTGAGCCTCTATTATGGTGTCTTTAAAGAGTTTCCAAGCAGCTTGCAGAGATTTCACTTTTGGCACTGTACCCTTTAATTTCTGTTTAAATAATCTTCTTATTTTTGTGTAGTTCCTCTTTCTGAAATTAAATGCTACAGTGTTGGGCCGCTGTGGTGTTTTTCTTGCCACAAGGATATTAAATTTAATTATATTATGGTCACTATTACCAAGCGGTTCAGCTATATTCACCTCTTGGACCAGATCCTGTGCTCCACTGAGGACTAAGGGCTGGTCTACACTGGGGGCGGTGGGGGAGGGATCGATCTAAGATACGCAACTTCAGCTACGTGAATAACGTAGCTGAAGTTGAAGTATCTTAGATCGACTTACCTGGGGTCCACACGGCGCGGGATCCACGGCCGCGGCTCCCCTGTCGACTCTGCTACTGCCGCTCGCTCCGGTGGAGTTCCAGAGTCGACAGGGAGTGCGTTCGGGGATCGATATATGATAAATCAATCCCGGATAAATCAATTGCTACCCGCCGATATGGCGGGTAGTGAAGACGTACCCTAAATCAAGAATTGCCTCTTCTCTGGTGGGTTCCAGGACCAGCTGCTCCAAGAAGCAGTCATTTAAGGTGTCAAAAAACTTTATATCTGCATTCTGTCCTGAGGTGACATGTACCCAGTAAACATGGGGAGAATTTAAATCCCCCATTATTATTATTGATTTTTTTATTTTAATAACCTCTCTAATCTCCCTGAGCATTTCACAGTCACTCTCACCATCCTGGTAAGGTGGTCGGTAATATATCCCTACCGCTATATTCTTATTATTAGAGCATGGAATTTCTAACCATAGAGATTCTGTGGTATAGTTTGAGTCATTTACTATGTTTACTTCATTTGATTCTACTCTTTCTTTCACATTAATGCCACTCCCCCACCAGCACGACCTGTTCTGTCCTTCTGATATATTTTGTACCCTGGTATTAATGTAGCCCATTGATTATCCTCATTCCACCAGTTTCTATGATGCCTATTATATAAATATCCTCATTTAATACGAAGCACTCTAGTTCACCCATTTTATTATTTAGACTTCTAGCATTGGTATATAAGTACTTTAAAAACTTGTCTCCTTTTAGCTGTCTGCCATTACACGATATAATTGAATGGGACTCTATTTTATTTGACTATTTCTGATCAGATCCTCCCTGGATTTTATCATTTTCCATCCTCTCATCCTCATTAGGACATAGAGATTCTCTATTAATAGATCCTCCCCTAAGGGATGTGCGAACCATGTGCTCCTCCGCACCTGTCGGCTTTCCCCCAGCCCTTAGTTTAAAAACTGCTCTACGACCTTTTTAATGTTAAGTGCCAGCAATCTGGTTCCATTTTGGTTTAGGAGGAGCCCATCCTTCCTGTATAGGCTCCCCCTTTTCCAAAAGTTTCCCCAGTTCCTAATAAATCTAAACCTCTTCTCCAAACACCATCATCTCATCCACGCATTGAGACTCTGAAGTTCTGCCTGCCTGGCCCTGTGCGTGGAACTGGGAGCATCTCAGAGGATGCAAAGAAGCTGGACCTCTTCAGTAGGAAAATATACTCTATCAGGGGGCTCCAGCTTTGCATTGCAAATCAGCAGGCGGTCCTCAGTAGGTAAAGTTTCAAATCCTGGCAGGCCATGTCAAAGTTCAAGGAGCTGGTACCTTCGGATTTCAGGGTAGAATTTTCAGCACTAGTGGAAGAGGGCAAAATGGTGGCAAAGGCCTCATTGCAGGCCTCTCTGGATGTGGTGGATTCAGTGGCCTGCTCCATGTCATCACCGGTGGCCATGAGACAGAGTTCTTGGCTGCAGGCCTCCGGCCTCCCGCACAAAGTCCAGAAGATAATCCAGGACCTTCCCTTTGAAGGGCCAGCCTTACTTTCCAAGCAGACAGACTCGAAACTCCACTGCCTTAAAGTCACCAGAGCCACGCTAAAATGCTTGGGGTTCCACACCCCTGCACCACAGAGGAAACGTTTCAAACCTCAATCCCTGCCATGTTTTTATGAAATACTGCCCAGGCAAGATTACAGTAGAAGCCGGGCAGAAACTCTAGAAGAAGGCCCCCTCTTGCTCCTTTCTCCTAAGGACCCAGCACTACTCGCCAGTCCTCGGGTCAAAGCAGAACTTTTGAGGGTGCGCCCGGAAGTGAAGCACCAGTCCAAATCCTGGATTTACCTCAAATCTAAATCCTGGATCTACCTGTGGTTTTTGGATCATTTATCCCACTTCTATTGTGCGTGGGCCCAGATTACTTCAGATCAGTGGGTGCTATGCCTGATTGGACTGGGATATTCCCTTCAATTCAGTTCTCTCCCTCCTTCCCACACCCCTTCCCCGTCCCTCTTCACGGACCCTTAAGAGCAACTCTTAATACAGGAGATGCAGATGCTCCTAAGAATGGGAGCTGTAGAGGAGGTCCCCTGGGAGTTAAAGGGCAAAGGGCTCTTCTCCCACTATTTTCTAATCCCAAAAGCCAGATGTGGTCTTAGACCCATCTTGGACAGATTCATGAAGAAGCTGAGGTTCCGCATGATCATTTCTGCCTTGGATCCAAGGGATTGGTATGCCACCCTCGACTTGAAGGATGCCTATCAATCCTTTTCACATATCAGTAATCCCAAATCACAGAAGGTTCCTCAGGTTCATAGTGAACCATACCCAATATCAGTTTATGGTCCTCCACTTCTGCCTGTCAGTGGCCCCTCACGTGTTCACCGACGTTCATGGCAGTCGTTGCCACATTCCTGAGGAAACAAAGTATACAGGTGTTTCCATACCTCAATGACCAGCTGATCAAGGGACACACCAGGGCGCAGATAGAAGAGCACATGGACCTGATAAGGCTAGGCCAGAGGTGGGCAAACTATGGCCCACGGGCCGCGCCCCGCCCATCAGACCTTTTAATCTGGCCCTTGAGCTCCTGCCAGGGACTGGGGTCGGTGGCTTGGCCACTCCAGCCGGGGAGTGGGGTTGGGGGCTTGCCCCGCTCTGTGCATGCTGTGGCTCCCGGAAGCAGCGGCATGTCCCCCCTCCAGCTCCTACGCATGGGGCAGCTAGGGGGTTCTGCACACTGCCCCTGCCTCAAGCGCCACCCCCCGCAGCTCCCATTGGCTGGGAACAACGGCCAATGGGACCTGCAGGGGCAGCACCTGCGGACGGGGCAGCGTGCAGAACCACCTGGCTGCACCTCTGCATAGGAGCTGGAGGGGGACGTGCCGCTGCTTCCAGGAGCTGCTTGAGGTAAGCGCTGCCCAGAGCCTGCACCCCTGACCTCCTCCATGCCCCAACCCCCTGCCCCAGCCCTGTTCCCCCATCTGTCCTCCGAACCCCTCGGTCCCATTCTGGAGCACCCTCCTACACCCCAAACCCCTCATCTCCAGCCCCACCCCAGAGCCCGCACCCCCAGCTGGAGCCCTCACCCACGCATCCCGCACCCCATCCCCCTGCCTCAGCCTGGAGCCGCCTCCCGCAATCTGAACTCCTCATTTCTGGCCCCACCCCAGAGCCCGCTCCCCCAGCTGGAGCCCTCACCCCCTCCTGCACCCCAAACCAAAATTTTATGAGCATTCATGGCCCACCATACAATTTCCATATGCAGATGTGGCCCTCAGGCCAAAAAGTTTGCCCACCCCTGGGCTAGGCCTATTGGTAAATACACAAAAGTTGACCCTTACTCCCACTCAAAGGATAGAGTTCATATGGGCTGTGCTGGATTCAAAGCAAGCCAGAGCATTGCTCCCGGAGTCTCGTTTCCAGGCTATTTTCTACATCATAGAGGACCTCAGGCACTACTACCCTACTATCATGGCACAGAACTGCCTGAAACTTCTTTGGCACATGGCGGCATGTACGTATGTGGTTCAGCAAGCAAGACTGTGGCTCTGGCCTCCTCAGTCTTGGCTGGCATTAGCGTATCGCCCAAGATGAGACCACTTGGACAAGGTGGTTGCGCTCCCCTCTTTGGTAGTCGAGGCCCTCCTGTGGTGGCTCAATACATGAACGGTCTGCGCAAGGGCTCCTTTCTCAAGATCTCACCCTGCACTATCTCTAGTTACACATGGGTCAGGGGTGGGGTGGGGAGCTCACCTTGGGAAGCTGAGGACTCAAGGCCTCTGGTCCCAAGAGGAGGTTTCGCTCCACATCACCGTCAGAGAGCTAAGAGTAGTACGCCTGGCCTGCTAGACCTTTCAAGCCCTACTGGAGGGAAAATCTTTATTGGTCATGAGAAACAATACAACAGCGATGTTTTATATAAATAGACAGGGTGGAGCACGTTTCTCTCCCCTGTGTGAGGAAGCCCTCAATCTGTGTGAGTTCTGCATAGCCCACTTGATACACCTCGAAGCTTCTTACCTTCCAAGATCCCAAAACGAGTTGATGGACCATCTCAGCCGGTCCTTCTGCAACCACAAGTGATCTATTTGCCTGGACGTTGTGAACAGCATCTTCCAAAGGTGGGGAGTTCCCCACATAGACTTGTTTGCAACAAGACACAACAGGAAGTGCCTGTAGTTCTGTTCCCTCCTGAATTACAGCCGGGGCTCGATCGCAAACACATTCCTCCTGCCCTGGAAGGACCATCTGTTCTATGCGTTTCCACCCATCCTGCTAATTCACAAGGCTCTGCTGAAGGTCAGGAAGGAAAGGTCACCTTTGATATTGATAGCTCCAGCCTGGCCATGTCAGCACTGGTATACTACACTCCTAAACCTGTCAGTGGAGACACCAATCAGCCTGCCCCTAGTTCCACACTTGATCACACAGGACCACGGCCATGTTCAACATCCCAACCTCAAGTCTCTCCACCTCACAGCATGGAAACTCCATGGCTAAGCCCCTTGGAGTTGGCATGCTCAGGACCCATTAGAGAGGTCCTTGGCAGCAGGAAACCATCCACTAGGGCCACATACCTGGCTAAGTGGAAAAGATTTTCCATCTGGTCAATGCAGAAGGGAACTTCACCTTTGCAGTCATCAATACCCTACATTTTGGACTATTCGTTGCACCTAAAACAGCAAGGGCTGTCAGGGTCCTCCATAAAGGTTCCCTTGACTGCGATTTTGGCGTTCCAGCCCTGGGTGGCCGACCAATCAATCTTTGCTAACCCAATTGTTGGCTGTTTTTCTCAAGGGGCGGGACAGGTTATACCCCCAAATGCGACAACCAATCACTGCATGGGATCTCAATCTTGTACAATCAAGATTAATGGGACCCCCGTTTGAGCCCCTAGTGACTTGTTCACTGCTCTAGCTATCCTGGAAGGTGGCTTTCCTGGCGGTTATCACTTCAGTCAGGAGGGTCTCTGAACTCAAGCCTTCACATCTGAGCCCCTGTACATGATGTTCTGTAAGGACAAGGTTTGACTACAGCCTCACCCAGCCTTCCTTCTGAAGGTAGTATCACAATTCCACACAAACCAAGACACTTTCCTCGGTTTTCTATCTAAAGCCGCATGACAACAGCCGAGAGCGAAAACTCCATTCCCTGCACATTAGGTGGCCGTTGGCCTTTTATATTGAAAGGACAAAACTGTTTCGGAAGACAACTCAGCTTTTTGTAGCAATAACTGACAGAATGAAGGGCTGCCTGGTGTCATCCCAGAGAATCTCATTGTGGGTCACATCTTTGTATTCGTGCGTGCTATGATTTGGCAAAGATACATGCACCTGCACTGACAGCACACTCCATTAGGGCTCAGACGTTTTCAGCAGCTTTTCTGGCACAGGTCCCAATCTGTAGAGCTGCAGCATGGTCGTCTATGCACACCTTTAGTTTGCATTATGCTATTGTACAGCAAGTCAGAGACGATGCCACATTTGGCAGGGCAGTACTTCAGTCCATGAATTCGTGATGAAAGCTGCGTGACCTCTGACCCCTCCTCCTAGGGACTGCTTGGGAGTCACCTACTTGGAATCTATATGAGCAAGCACTCAAAGAAGAAAAAACGGTTAGATACCTTTTCAAAACTGTTGTTCTTCGAGATGTGTTGCTACGTCCATTCTAAGACCCACCAACCTACCCCTCTGTCGGAGTCAGCTGGTGAGAAGGAACTGAAGAGGCGGGGGGGGGAGGAGGGGGAGGTGTCAGCAGGGCTGTATATACGGCACCATGAAAGCACAACTCCAGGGGGCTCCAGAGCTGATCCTACCGATACCACTAGGGGAAAAAAAACTTCCGGTGACTGCATGTGGCACTCACACACCTACTTGGAATTGACATGAGCAACACATCTCGAAGAACAACAGTTACCAAGAGGTAGGTAACCATTTTTTCAGTCTGCCTGCAGACTCAGACAGACTTAATGGAATTGGTTAAAGTTGGGGCATATTTTGAAGATTGTCTTCACAACCATAAAGCTAGATACTTCATTTTTAAAATGAAAGTTGAGACCTTGGAGCAAAGATAGCAGCTTTCCTAGAAAAGCTTGAGCTCTCTCAACTGGCAAAGTCCAACCCCTGAAGGCTTCAAACTGCTGCAGAAATAATAGTCGCACTTAGAAAGGTGGGGCTTAGGGCCTCTTTCCTGGAGCTTGGGGTACATGAAAGAAGTAGCACGAGGGGTGTGTGTGTGCAAACTAAGGCCCGTGGGCCGTGTCCGGCCCATCAGGCCTTCTAATCCAGCCCTTGAGCTCCTGCCAGGGAGCGAGGTCAGGGGCTTGTCCCGCTCTGGTGCTCCAGCTGGGGAGTGGGGTCGGGGGCTTGCTGCGCAGCTCCCGGAACAAAAGGCAAGTCCCCCCTCCAGCTCCTACACATAGGGACAGCCAGGGGGCTCTCTGCACGTTGCCCCCTCCCCAGGCACCACCCCCGCAGCCCCCATTGGCTGGGAACTGTGGCCAATGGGAGCTGCAGGGGCGGCACCTGTGGACGAGGCAGCGTGCAGAGCCACATGGCCGGCTCTGTGCCGCCGCGTAGGAGTCAGAGTGGGGACATGCCGCTGCTTCTGGGAGCTACTTGAGGTAAGCGCTGCCTGGAGTCTGTACCCCAGAACTCCCCCCATGCCCCAACCCCCTGCCCCAGCCCTGATCCCCCTCCCACCCCCCAACCCCTCAGTCCCAGCCCGGAGCACCCTTCTGCACCCCAAACCCCTCATCCCCAGCCCCACCCCAGAACCTTCACCCCCAGCCAGAGCCCTCACCCCAACCCCCAATTTCATGAGCATTCATGGCCCACCGTCCAATTTTTATACCCAGATGTGGCCCTCGGGCCAAAAAGTTTGCACACCCCTGAAGTAGCATCTCAGTATCTCATAAATTAGATGGAAAAAAGGGACCATATCTGATTCTAGACTGATCTGCAAAACACAAGAGATAGAATTGCACTTCATGATTCATACACTGATTCATAACTTGTGTACGTCTTCACACAATGCACAGTTAACCTGTGGGACTCATTGCCAGGGGACATTGTGAAGCCAAAACTACAACGGGATTCAAAAAAGAACTAGATGTGTTCATGAAGGATAGGTCCATCAATAGCTATTAGTCAAGATGGTCAGGGATGAAACCCCATGCTCTGGATGTCCGTAGACTCTGATTGCCAGAAGCTGGGAGTGGACAGCAGGGAATGGGTCACTCAATGATTGCCTGTTCTGTTCATTCCCTCTGAAGCACCTGGCACCAGCCGCTGTTAGAAGACAGGATGCTGGGCTAGATGGACCATTGGTCTGACCCAGCAAGGGCATTCTTATATTCTTAAGTAACTTGTGGTTGAACTGGAGCATCTCTTTTAGAAAGATGCCCAATCTAGATTTAAAGATTTCAAGTGACAGAGAATCCATCGCATCCCTTGGTAATCTGTTCCAGTGCTTAATTATCCTATTAAAATGTGTGCCTTATTTTCCATTTAAATTTGTTTAATTTCAACTTCTAGACATTGGATTTTATGTCTTTATCTGCTTAATTAAAGCTCTCTCTAACATCAGAATTTTTCTCCCTGTATCATGCTGTCCTGTGAAAACTGTAATTCTCAGTGTTACTTTGTGCATCCCTGTCTATTGTATCATTCAGATGTCTCTTACTGTACACCTAGACTGTAAGCTCTTAGAGGCAGGCGGGGTCTCTTTGTTATGTTATGATTGTGTACATAGCGTAGCACAACATGGCACTGCTGCTGCATTATAAATAATCATAGAACTGGAAGGGACTCGAGAGGTTGTCTAGTCCAGTCCCCTGCACTCGTGGCAGAACTAAGTATTATCTAGACCATCCCTGACAGGTATTTGTCCAACCTGCTCTTAAACATCTCCAATGATGGAGCTTCCACGACCTCCCTGGGCAATTTATTCCAGTGCTTAACCACCCTGACAGTTAGGAAGTTTTTCCTAATGTCCAACCTAAACCTCCCTTGCTGCAATTTAAGCCGATTGCTTCTTGTCCTATCCTCAGAGGTTAAGAAAAACAATTTTTCTCCCTCCTCCTTGTAACAACCTTTTATGTACTTGAAAACTGTTATCATGTCCCCGCTCAGTCGTCTCTTTTCCAGACTAAACAAACCCAATTGTTTCAATCATCTCTCATAGGTCATGTTTTCTAGACCTTTAGTCATTTTCATCGCTCTTCTCTGGACTCTCTCCAATTTGTCCACATCCTTCCTGAAATATGGCACCCAGAACTTGGCATAATACTCCAATTGAGGCCTAATCAGCGTGGAGTAGAACGGAATTACTTCTCGTGTCTTGCTTACAACACTCCCGCTAATACATCCCAGAATGATGTTTGCTTTTTTGCAACAGTCTTACACTATTGACTCATAGTTAGCATGTAGTCCACTATGACCCCCAGATCCCTTTCCGCAGTACTCCTTCCTATGCAGTCATTTCCCATTTTGTATGTGTGCAACTGATTGTTCCTTCCTAAGTAGAGTACTTTGCATTTGTCCTTATTGAATTTCATCCTATTTACTTCAGACCATTTCTCCAGTTTGTCCAGATCATTTTGAATTTTAATCCTATCCTCCAAAACACTTGCAACCCCTCCCAGCTTGGTATCATCCACCAACTTTATATAGTAGCTCCATCTAGGTTGCATTTACCTAGTTTGTTTATGAGAATGTCATGTGAGACAGTATCAAAAGCGTTACTGAGGTCAAGATATACCACAACTACTGCTTCCCCCCATCCACAATGCTTGTTACCCTGTCAAAGAAAGTTATCGGGTTGGTTTGACATGATTTGTTCTTGACAAATCCATGCTGACTTGTTACTTACTACCTTATTATCTTCTAGATTTTTGCAAATTGATCGCTTAATTATTTGCTCCATTATCTTTCCGGGTACAGAAGTTAAGTCTGTAATTCCTTGGGTTGTCTTTATTTCCCTTTCTATAGATTGGCACTATATTTGCCCTTTTCCAGTCTTCTGGAATCTCTCCCGTCTCCCATGACTTTTCAAAGATAATTGCTAATTGCTCAGATATCTCCTCAGTCAGATCCTTGAGTATTTTAGGATGCATTTCATCAGGCTCTGGTGACATGAAGACATCTAATTTGTCCAAGTAATATTTAACTTGTTCTTTCCCTATTTTAGCCTCTTCTGATCCTACCTAATTTTCACTGGCATTCACTATGTTAGACATCCAATCACCACCAACCATCTTGGTGAAAACCGAAACAAAGAAGTCATTAAGCACCTCTGCCATGTCCACATTTTCTGTTGTTGTTATTATAATAATTATATTATAATAATAACTTAATTATTATAATTATCATAACAATGGAGAAACCATCTTCAGCCTAGGGTTGCCAACTGTCTAATCGCACAAACCCAACACCCCTGCCAAGTCCCTTCTCCGAGGCGCCATCCCCCACCCTCACTCACTTTCACTGGACTGGGGCAGGCGGTTGGGTGCAGGGGGGGGTGCAGGCTCTGGGCTGGGGAGTGGGACCAAGGGGTTCAGAGTGCGGGAGGGGGCTCCGGGCTGAGCCTGGGGCAGAGGGCTGGGGTGCAGGAGGGGGTGTGCGGTTCGGGCTCTGGGACAGACTTTGGGTGTGGGAGGGGGCTCAGGGCTGGGTGCGGGAGGTGGTGCAGGTTCTGGGAGGGAATTTGGGCGTGGGAGGGGGATCAGGGCTGGGGTAAGGGTGCAGGAGGGGGTAAGGGTTGCGGGCTCCAGCCAGGTGGCGCTTACCTCGGGCAGCTACTGGAAGTGGACGGCATGTCTGGCTCCTAGGCTCAGGGGTGGTCAGGTGGCTCTGCACACTGCCTGCAGGCACTGCCCCCACAGCTCCCATTGGCCACAGTTCCCATTGGTAGCGCTCAGGGCGGGGGCAGCGCTCAGAGACCCCCTGGCCGCCCTTGCACCTAGGAGCTGAACATGTCAGCTCTTCCGGGAGCTGCGCGGAGCCAGAGCAGGTAGGGAGTCTGCCTTAGCCTCACTGCGCTGTCAACTGGACTTTGGCCTATTAAAATCTCCCGGATTGCCTTTAATAGTCACCAGGAGATTGAGGCCAATTCCAGGAGACTCCCGGCCAATCTGGGAGGGTCGGCAACCCTACTTCAGCCCACTTCCCTTTCCATGTGGGTGCTTGGAGCCTCTGTTTTCTGGTGCACATGGCTGAGAGTCCCTTTGAGTTTTGAGCTGCAATGACTGTTTTATTGCAGGCCTTCATTGTGATGGTGAAGAAAGAGCAGGAAGAAGCTGAACGGGAGAGAGAGAAAGAGGAAGAAAAAAAGAAGCAGCAGCGAGAAATACAACAAAGGAAGAAACGGATGCTGGAGGCGGCATTTGATGGGGATGTGGAAGAGATGAAGGCTGTGCTAAAGGAAGTTAGTACTTGGGAGGGGAGAGGTTCCATAGGAACTGGAATACACATAAGAAAGGGAGGGACCTCATGTCCTTTTCTGTGAGCTCTGTTCATTTCCAAATTTATTGATTTGGATCATAGTCCATTGTTGAAGGCTGTAGAAATGGTTCCTTCTGAAACAGGCTTTATGCAAGAGGCCCCAAGCCTCCTGGTTCCTCCCCTCAGAGACTTGTTCATTAGGTAACAAAGGACAAAACACAAATGAAGCAGGGAGCTAGTAAGGTGTTTGCCATGCATCTGGCTTGCATCATGCTGTGTTTGTCTCTTCCTGCCTCTAATCTCTTTCTGCCTGCTTTGATTGCCCGCTTTGCCTGCTTTGATCGTGAGCTCTTTGATGCAGGGAGTATGCTTTGTGTGTGTGTCTGGAAAACACCTGAAACTTCACAATGTAAATAAACTGTATCCAAAAATCTCTCTTCACTAATCTTTCAGCTAATACATAATTCTTAGGGGTACCCAGAGCAGAAGGCATTCTTTTCCCATTCTCCATGTTTATCTTCTCCATTTGTCTGGTTCTATCCAGGTGTCAGATTTGGATACTAAGAATGGTGTGGGTACCGATGAAAAAGGGAAGGCCATGCGTCTCTCTAATCACATCAACATGGTGGAGTGCACTGACGTCAATGGGAACACCCCCCTTTCAGAGGCAGCAGGAGGTGGCCACCCCAACGCTATCAAGCTGCTGATAGAAAATGGAGCCAATCCCAACTGCAAGGTATGAAATTGTGGTGGTGGAAGAAAATAGGCCACAACTGAAATGGGAACTGCCTGAGAGTCAATAGAACAAGACTCACAGCAACTTGTATAAACAATGTTATGAAAGATAGCTTGGCTAGACTGCGGGGTCAGCTAATGTGCTATGTGTCTAATTGCACTTCAGTACTCAACTCATACTGCCTTACTTGTTGTAGTGGGGATAAGAGGGCAAGGTTCAATTCTTAGTAGGTAATTAACCCCTAAGACAGTCCATTGGGGGTCCAGAATTGATATCCATGTGGGAGAGATCTCCAAGGTGATAAATAGTTAGGAGGGGCTGTGTTAAATCCTCCACTAGCAGAATCCCCAGCACAGTAATAGAGTGGTTTCTTCATGTGTTTGTCCACATGGATTGTAGCCTTTGTGCACATGTGTACCATGCATATGAGACTGGACTTTTTTGGCCAGCAGAATCCATTGGGGCCATGCCTGTGCTCTGGATGTCCTTGCCTCCCCCCAACCCAAGGCCATCAAGTATGGAGGTGCCCTACTGTCCCTCAGTTCCTTCCTACCACTAATGGTAGTG
This sequence comes from Chrysemys picta bellii, assembly GCF_011386835.1. Taxonomy (NCBI): domain Eukaryota; kingdom Metazoa; phylum Chordata; order Testudines; family Emydidae; genus Chrysemys; species Chrysemys picta. The sequence continues at coordinate 291,042,707 of NC_088792.1, read as the reverse complement.
AGACAAAAACAACAAGGAGTCCGGTGGCACCTTAAAGACTAACAGATTTATTTGGGCTAACAAACCCACTTCTTCAGATGCATGGAGTGAAAATTACAGATGCAGGCATTATTATACTGACAGTCAATATAATAATGCCTGCATCTGTAATGTTCACTCCATGCATCTGAAGAAGTGGGTTTGTTACCCACGAAAGCTTATGCCCAAATAAATCTGTTAGTCTTTAAGGTGCCACTGGACTCCTTGTTTTTGTGGATACAGATTAACACGGCTACCCTCTGGTAGTGAGACAGAATCCCTGCAGTGTCCACCTGCTTCTCTGCGAGCATTAGTGTTAAAGTTCTTAGGACTTGGCCATGCAGTGAGATAATGCATGGCAAGCTAGTGTGGAAGTAGAGCACACTAGTGCACTGTAGATTCACACCCTGGCTTCCCATATGTTAACTTGCCATGTAGACAAGCTCTTTAGTATTATTAATTAATTATTTGTTAGTCTGTAAGTGTCTTAGTCATCTCAGGCTCAACAATCAAAGAACAGCCAATAGCCTGACAAAAGTCCCTCTGCTGCATCTGTGCTAACAGTTAAACATGTACCAGTGATACCCACTAAACATGTGGACTGCCTTTCCTCCAGCGTCAACCTCAATATACTAATCGCTTAAGTAACTTGTTCATTGGTACCCAGTTCATAGGTGCAGTCCTTGTCAGTACCTAGAGCATATATGGTACCAAGAGATTTAGCTATAGGCCAGGTACTGGAGTCGTCTTTGTTAGACAGGTTGAAGGTGAGGCTGGCTAGACCACCAGTCACCAAGACCTCTGTACTGCAGATGATAAGTGTCAGCAGTACCAACTCCATCAATACCAGAGTGGAGGGGACATTATACACTTCAAAGTTTAGCCCTACCTTCAGAGCAGGAGTATTCCTTTTCATTCTCACAGTCAATGCACAGTAGGGGCTCATCTCCCACTTGCTCACGCTCCCTCCCTTCTATGGGGATTACAATGGGAATCTGGGAGGGACTCTAGGGACTGGTCTCGTGATAGGAAATGGCATGAATCTCATAGGCCCCCTGTTGTGTTTACCAGTGTAATGTCCATATGCCTATTGACCTTGGCCTTACTGGACACCATGGGGCATGCGATCCCATACCTGCAAGCCAGTGTCTACTGCCTCCCACCCCAGGACTAGATCCCTTTCTCCCAGTGGCACCGTGCAGAGGCTGGAGTCCCCCAGATGGACCTGATCCTGGCTGGCCATCAGGAAGGGTTCATCTGTCTTGTTGGGAGTGGTGAGCGTTGTGTGTATGGCATGTGCATTCTGTTTTGGTAATTGTTAATAGGTGGAGCTTGAGTGGGGTATTGCTGTGTGGGGCTCTTTCGCTGGTGAGAGACCCCATAAACCCACAAAAGATTAAGCCCTGAGTCCACAGGTAAAGGGTGTTTCATAGAATCATAGAAAATTAGGGTTGGAAGAGACCTCAGTAGGTCATCTGGTCCAACCACCTGCTCAAAGCAGGACCAACACCAACTAAATCATCCCAGCCAGGGCTTTGTCAAGCCTGACCTTAAAAACCTCTAAGGATGGAGATTCCATCACCTCTCTAGGTAACCCATTCCAGTGCTTCACCACCCTCCTAGTGAAATAGTGTTTCCTAATATCCAACCTAGACCTCCCCCACTGCAACTTGAGACCATTGCTCCTTGTTCTGTCATCTGCCATCATTGAGAACAGCCTAGCTCCATCTTCTTTGGAACCCCCCTTCAGGTAATTGAAGGCTGCTGTCAAATCCCTTCTCATTCTTCTCTTCTACAGACTAAATAAGCCCAGTTCCCTCAGCCTCTCCTCGTAAGTCATGTGCCCCAGCCCCCTAATCATTTTCATTGCCCTCCGCTGGACTCTCTCCAATTTGTCCACATCTCTTCTGTAATGGGAGGGACCAAAACTGGACGCAATACTCCAGGTGTGGCCTCACCAGGGCCGAATAGAGGGGAATAATCACTTCCCTCAATCTGCTAGCAATGCTCCTACTAATACAGCACAATATGCCGTTGGCCTTCTTGGCAACGAGGGCACACTGCTGACTCATATCCAACTTCTCATCCACTGTAATCCCCAGGTCCTTTTTTGCAGAACTGCTGCTTAGCCAGTTGGTCCCCAGCCTGTAGTGGTGCATGGGATTCTTCCTTCCTAAGTGCAGGACTCTGCACTTGTCCTTGTTGAACCTCATCAGATTTCTTTTGGCCCAGTCCTCCATTTTGCCTAGGTCCCTCTGTATCCTATCCCTACCCTCCGGCATATCTACAGCACTCAGATGCAAGAGGTGTTTTACTTCTTGCCATAGAAGCTGTTCATGAGAAGCATCCCTGAAGAGGGACGGGGAAGGAGGGTGGGGGCGTGGAAATAAACAGTATTGTATAGCCTGCATGGATTATTTCTAAGACTCATTTGTCCATGGTGGTGGATTTCCAAGCTGAATAGAAAGGGGTCAAACAGTATCCAAAATGGGGGATGGTCAGAGATAGCGTGAGCACTGATGAATGGGGTAGGTTGTTCAGGCCTTCGACCAAATCCTCAAAATTGTTGTTTCGACAAGGGTTGTTGGGACGCTGATGGGTGGAGCTCGTTGATGCCTTGGAGGTCTCTGCTTCTGTCGTGAATCATATTGCCTCCGTTTTTATGTGTATGGGGAAGATCTTGTACACTAGGAAGGACAGAATCTACCCTGTTTTTTTCCACGTTGCAGGTGTTTATATACCCACAGTACAAAGGGTTGCCTGAGAATCCTTCAGGATGTGGAGGGACTCGTGCGTCTTTATTGCAAACAGCTTTTGGCCATCAAAGGGGAGGTCCTCCACCATGCATTGCACCTCCCTGGGGAAGCCAGATAGGTGGAGCCATGACACTGGCACATGACTATAGCAGTGACAGAGGAGCGTGCTGCCACGTCTGCCACATCAAAGGATATGATGGTTTTGAATTGCTCCCTTTTGCCTTCTGGGATACAATCAATAAAGTCCATTAATTTAGAATAAATTGATTGGTTGTATTTAGCCATCAATGTGGCGTAATTAGCAATCCAGAATTGCAGAGTGGCTGATGAGTAGACCTTGTGGCCAAAAAGGTCTGGTCACTTCCATTCTTTGTTGCATGGCACAGATGTGAAATGATGTTGTTTACCACACTGATAGACTGCGTCAATATCTAGAGAGTTTGGTGCTGGGTGAGAAAATAAAAAGTCCATCCCCTTTTTATCTGCTCTCTTACAGGTGGGTGGTATAGTTGCCAGGGTCCGCCATATGTCTTTGGCTAGTTCCATCAGCACATCCTTTATAGGAAGCGCTATTTTTGATGCAGATGAGGTGTGTAGAATATCCAGTAATTTATGTTTTGATTGTGGGACGTCTTATAGAGGGATCTCTAGGGAATCTGTGATTCTCTTGAACAGCCCCTCGAAGTGTTTGAAATCAGCAGCAGCTGTGGACGGTGGAGGCATTATAGCCTTGTTTGGGGAGGAAGAGGAAATGTTGGTTGGAGGCATCGTCTCCTGTTCCAAGGCTTCCTCCTGTTCCTCAAAGCTCTTCTCAGGGGGCACTGATGGTACTACACTGAGGCTGGTGGGGAAGTCCTAATCTTTTCCCTGTAGGAACTTGAGGGTCTGGGGTATTGTCCCCTGTATGCTGCCCAGGGTCCCAATAAGGCCACTGTGTGGGAAAAGGGTAGCCATAGGTGATCATACCAGGACTGGGTGCCCATCTTGTGGATGGATTTAGTCTGCATGGGTGGGCCTAAGGGTGTAGTAGTTTGGCTGGGAGAAGAGTGGTCTGAGAAAAAGGCATCCCCCTCCTCATTATCTTTCTCCTCACTAGGCGGAGGAGCCAATGGTGAAGCAGGTTGGCCTGGTACTGTGCATACCAGAGAGAAATTGGTGCTGAATAGTGGAGATTGCGGCGTTAAAGAGACAAGTAGATTCTTGTGTTGTAGGAAATGGTATGGTGTACCAGTGGTTTTGGCGCCGAAGTGGTCGGTGCTGCTGATGCTGCTACAGGTGGGGGTGTTGGCGCCCACCTTTGAGCACTCTGCACTACTGGAACAGGTGGTGGCACCATAGGCTGTGGGGAGTGCCCCAGTGCCGCGTCCAGCTCCATCAGTGCTGTAGAGCCTGGAGATGGATGGCAGGAGAGAGATCACGTGATCATTACCTGTTAGGTTCACTCCCTCTGTGGCCCCTGGCAGTGGCCACTGTCAGCAGACAGGATACTGGGCTAGATGGACCTTTGGTCTGACCCACTATGGCCGTTCTTATGGTTTAGGTGGAGCCCATCCTTCCTGTATAGGCTCCCCCTATCCCCAAAGTTTCCCCAGTTCCTAATAAATCTAAACCCCTCCTCCCTACACCATTGTCTCATCCACGCATTGAGACTCTGAAGCTCTGCCTGCCTACCTGGCCCTGAGCGTGGAACTGGAAACATTTCTGAGAATGCTACCATAGAGGTCCTGGATTTCAGTCTCTTTCCTAGCAGCCTAAATTTGGCCTCCAGAACGTCTCTCCTACCTTTCCCTATGTCATTGGTACCTACGTGTACGACGACCATCGGCTCCTCCCCAGCACTACACATAAGTCTATCTAGATGCCTCGAGAGATCCGCAACCTTTGCACCAGGCAGGCAAGTCACCATACGGTTCTCCCAGTCATCACAAACTCAGCTATCTATGTTTCTAATGATCGAATCTCCCATTACTAACACCTGCCTTTTCCTAGTGACTGGAATTCCCCCCCCCCACCCCGAGAGATAACCTCAGTGCGAGAGGATACCCCAACACCATCTGGAAGGAGGGTCCCAACTATGGGAAGGTTTCCTTCTGCTCCCGTTGACTGCTTTCTTCCCTGAGCCTTTCATCCTCTTTAACAGCGCAGAGGCTGTCTGACCAGAGGTGGGACAAATCCTCATCAACATACCTCTCTGCCTCCCTTAGCTTCTCCAGTTCCACCACCCTGGCCTCCAAAGCCCTTACGCGGTCTCTGAGAGCCGGGAGCTCCTTGCACCAAATGCACACATACCTCACCCGCCCACAGGGCAGGTAATCATACATGCTACACTGAGCACAATAAACAGGATAGCCCCCACTCTGCTGCTGGGCTTCTGCCTGAATTCTCACCTACAGCTGCCGAGGTTAATGACAGGGTTTTTGTTTAAATCAAGAAGTTTTAATTATAGTTTAGTTTAAAGGTTTTAAAGAATGGCAGGTGTACCTCGCCCCCTTCCCAACTCCCTCTCGAAACTGCTCCCTGGTTGCTTGCTCACAGCTTTATAAAGCCCTGGCCTTCCTGATAGCCCCGCCCCTGACTAAGGCTTAGCCAATGAACAGAGGCTTCATAGGCTTCTATTAGACGACAGGAACACAGTCTAAACAGAGTTTGTAGGTATAGAAAACAGGACCCCTCAGTCAGGTCCCTCTTGGGGCGTGGGGAGCCCAGACCTGGGTTTTGGGCCTCCCCCCGTCTCCCCAGCCAGCTCCAAACTGAAACCTCTTCCTGCTGCCTCCCCCAGCCACACCTCCGACCCCTCCTCCAGCCTTTGTCCCAACCCCCTCCTGGGCTCAGGTTACGAAGGGCAGTCGGGTTCGCTTCTGTGCTGGCTGTCAAGTATCATCCCTCAGTGAAGTCACCCCCTTATTTTCCATCCCCATCTAGTGTGGGGCAGCACCCCAGGGAAATGGAGCCACACCCCGTGTTAGCAGAAGACAGTAAATTAGTAAAACTCCCATGCAACATTACCAGGTTAATACTCCCTACTCAGTCACATGTTTGAGCCTCCATTTCCGGAAATATTGTTCCATATTTTGGAGGTCCTCAGTTAATGCACTGCTACAGGCTGGGGACCGACTGGCTAAGCAGCAGTTCTGCAGAAAAAGACCTGGGGATTACAGTGGATGAGAAGCTGGATATGAGTCAGCAGTGTGCCCTCATTGCCAAGAAGGCCAATGGCATATTGGGCTGTATAAGTAGGAGCATTGCCAGCAGATTGAGGGAAGTGATTATTCCCCTCTATTCGGCACTGGTGAGGCCACATTTGAAGTATTGCATCCAGTTTTGAGCCCCCCCACTACAGAAAGGATGTGGACAAATTGGAGAGAGTCCAGCGGAGAGCAGTGAAATGATCAGGGGGCTGGGGCATATGACTTATGAGGAGAGGCTGAGGGAACTGGGCTTATTTAGTCTGCAGAAGAGAAGAGTGAGGGAGGATTTGATAGCAGCCTTCAGCTACCTGAAGGGGGGTTCCAGAGGATGGAGCTCGGCAGTTCTCAGTGGTGGCAGATGACAGAACAAGGAGTAATGGTCTCAAGTTACAGTAGGGGAGGTCTAGGTTGGATATTAGGAAAAACTATTTCTCTAGGACTGTGGTGAAGCACTGGAATGGATTACCTAAGGAGGTGGTGGAATCTCCATCCTTAAAGGTTTTCAAGGCCTGGCTTATAAAGCCCTGGCTGGGATGATTTAGTTGGGGTTGGTTCTGCTTTGAGCAGGGGGGTGGACTAGATGACCTCCTGAGGTCTCTTCCAACCCTAATCTTCTATGTTTCTATAACCTGTCCATGATTTTTACTAAAAGTATCCATGACTAAATTATAGCATTACCTATTAATTTCTCTTGTGCCCTTCCCATCTTCACACACTGATCAATTGCCTTTCTTTTAGTTATGTTCCAATGTCTCCCTCCTGGTAGTCAGTCCTACTACCTTCACCCCCAAATCCCTTTTCCCTTCAGAAAATAGCAATTTGGTGAAGTCAGCCCCTCTGATATTAGTGGAGTAGGAGCCTGCTTCTCAGGCTATGAATGTGGATCATGTTCCATAACTACTTTACATAGGCATTATAAACTTATACCTAAGGCCCCAGATCCTGAAATCACTTGAAGCCAGAACCTCCACTTCCATTAAAAAAAAAAAAAAGTTTGAAAATATGACTCAAGTGTAACTGATGCAGTAATGTTTATCTGAGACTGCAGAGACCCTCCAGCAGAAAGAAGACATGGCTGGCCCCACACCTACCACCAGAGGCAACTAGGCCCCTGCTGTGCTGAAGAGGACCCTGTCACTCTTCTGGCTCTAATGGAGGGGGGGATGGAGGCAAGGGAAAAGGGAAAACTTCTTAGCTTGCCCAGGGGGCCCTGGGAGGATTGGCCTTCCACTATGAGGAGCCCCTCTGAGGCGTGTGTCACTGTACCAGGGAAATGGGACTCAGCTGTGGGGGGGACTCAGCTGCTGGCTCTGATGAACCTGCGTGGCCAAGAAAGGAAAGAGACCAAAGGCACTGCACATCTCCTAGTGGCCTCTTTCCTTTTCTGTGTGCAGAATGAATGACTGAGCACTCAAATTTAACAAACATGATGAAGGGGATGGGGAAGAGAGGGATAAGGAAAATGGAGAATAGTGAAGAGAAAGTGTTTAAACTCAGAAAAGAGCAACTGTGCAGCCAATGTGAGAGGAGAGATTGAGACAAACATTTTCTAGGCCAATATTGCAAATAAGAGGAAGAGCAAGATGGATGTTTTTTCAAGTTATCAGGTATCATAAAGATGTGTCATCAAAAAGTGATGAGGAAAACTGTTATGGACTGTGGGGAAAAAGAGTGACAAAGCATCATGCTGTGGAGCAACCTGCTAGCAGCTCAGGAATGGATAGGAATGATAAATGGGCAAAAGTTGAAACCTCAAATGCAGTGTGAGATTCTGTTGTGGGTGGGTTGAATCCACTCCTGACAGAGACCTGAACAGTCTGTCTCTTCCTTCCACTTTGGAAACACTTCTGTAGCTTGTCATGCTAATAAAGTCTCATTGAAATGAATGTAGGATCTGGAATGAATGAAGAGGCAGGAAGGAGAATGAATGAAAGGAGCAGATGTAATGAGGGAGAGGATAGAGGATGAAGGGAATGTGTGAGGGTGGGAGAGGCTGTGCTATGAGCTTGGGCAGTCATTTGTTCCACACACAAGAAGAAAACAAAAAGAGGGACCATTACTTGCTATCTCTGCATGAGGGCCTTTGCTGACGCCACATGAAAAGTGGACTCAGTGTACGTGCTGCAGTCACCTCCATTATCATTTGAGTGGGAAAGATGCAGACATGGCATTTCCTGCCCAGATGAGTAGGGGCTGAGACCTCCTTCCCTCTGGACAGAACCCAGCTTGTATGACGATAGAGTGATGTTCTAGAAAGGAGGGGGACCACAGCCTGCACAAAGGGGAGCAATGGTAGATCACCCGCTAGCCCAGCAGGTTGCTCTTATATGTGTGACTATGAGAGAATGAACTGTCACAAGGGTGAAAAAACCCAAACAACCCCAAGAATCTGTAGGTAGTGGACTACCCCAGAAAATTAGAACTAGGATGTGGTTCAGCTGGCTCTAATCAATCACAAATCCTCTCAGAAGCTGCTGGGAGTGGAAGGGATCTAGGATTTACATAAATCAGCCCCACCTCATTCTGAGGCTGAGGGAACAATTCCAGAGAGGGGAGTTTTAAAGACAGCACCAGATCATTGTCTGAGGAGCAGTAACACCTTGGAAAAGAAGGTCCCGAGTTTGGGCACAGGCTGGGCTCTGCCTCCCTATAAAGACTTTGGACTTTCTAGAGAATAAAAACGCTTTGGGTACACAAAGGGAAACTTACAGGGAATTAGGACTGAAAGTAAATGGGTGTAGATAAAATAAATACTGGTAAACCCTTTTTAAAGAATTATTACATGCTCTGGCTTCTTCTCCCCCTCCCCACTCCCAAGTGCCCCATTTCTGAGGTTGTCAGGTCACCCAGATGAGCGTGGCCCTGGCCATTACAACCCTAAGCAGGGATGGGATGATGGTGTGGAGGAGTAGGGTTGTGGCACAGAAGAGACCCCATGTGAGGGTGTCTAGGGCCCCAAATTGCTTTAATCAGGCTCTGCTGGTATCCACTTCTGCAGTGGGAGAGGGAGCTTTATAGGTTGTCCTTTGTGCAGGTTGGGAGAAGATGTACAGAGCATTGATGATAGCAGATTGCTATATGTGACTGTCAGACACTATTTTCCTCATGTTCATTGTTTTTATTTGTGTAGGGAGCTTTTGGCAGGACCCCTCTTTATCGTGCTGCTTTTGGTGGTCACATGGCTGCAGTGGAGACGCTTCTTCAATATGGAGCAGACCCCAGACTTTATGCTGATGATGGCAACACGCCTGAACAAGTAGGGGCAATTTGTTCTATTTCCCTTTGCCTTACAATAACATTGTTTCTTTTTTGGTCTCTTATATTGTCTCCTCTGCTCCCTGAATGAGCCTCACAAACAAGAGTGGATATTGACTGACTATGCAGGGGGTGCAGTGGCACTGACTCTACACAGAGTGCTATAAACTGTTGGAAGTAAACCTGAAAACAGAGGTGAAAATAATATCCTTTTTTCTCTTAGCTCTACTGATCTCAGGTGTTACTTGTAACAAGAGCAAGTAAAGCATTTTCAGCCAGGCATGTGACTTTGAATTGAGTTGTCCATTTAATTTCAGTTTAACTGCTGTTTCATTCTTTGAGTGATTGTGCACACAGATTCCATTCTTGCTGCACATATGCCCTGTGCACATGCGATCGTATTCCTTTGAATAAGTGCGTCCCACGGGAATTCCCCTGCATCCTGGGAGCCCCTGCAACCACCGTAGCCAAGGGTATAAGGAGCAGGGCAGCCTGAACAGCCTTTCAGTTTCTTCTGACCACCAATGGCTTCAACATGGAGCCCTGCGATCTCAGTGACCTCCAATCTGCAAAAGATTATTTAGCTATTGTTTTCTGATTCGCTATTTACAGTTCATTAGTTAGCATACCTGTTCTCTATTCCCTGTGGAAATAGTGTTTTGATAGGATTTCTGGCCCCCGGCCCCATGCCAGCCTCTGTACATGGTTAGACACCCCCCCCCCATATATAAGATCAAAGGCAAGGCTCCAGGATTCAAGATCTCTTCTACCTGGGACTCAGCAAAGCCCATGATTGATGCTCAGCACCTCCTATGCTTAGGCAAAGACCATATGCCTGAGCACTACTTAATGTAGGATTTTCAAAGTACAGACTTCAATCCAGAGAGGGCAGACTGAAGTTACATCTTCTGGAGGCTTTGATGCAAGTGTTGTCTGATCCAGACAAGCTGGCCAAGAAACCTCCCCATTTGTCTCAGTCCATCATAGAATCATATAATATCAGGGTTGGAAGGGACCTCAGGAGGTCATCTAGTCCAACCCCCTGCTCATAGCTGGACCAATCCCCAACTAAATCATCCCAGCCAGGGCTTTGTCAAGCTTGACCTTAAAAATCTCCAAGGAAGGAGATTCCACCACCTCCCTAGGTAACCCATTCCAGTGCTTCACCACCCTCCTAGTGAAAAAGTTTTTCCTAATATCCAACCTAAACCTCCCCCACTGCAACTTGAGACCATTACCCTGTGTTCTGTCATCTGCTACCACTGAGAACAGTCTAGATCAGAGGTTCCCAAACTTATTTGGCCTACTGCCCCCTTTTCAGAAAAAAAATTACTCAGCGCCCCCCTTTTCAGAAAAAAAATTACTCAGCGCCCCCCTGGAAATCTACCTTCTTTAAGCGAACAAACAGAAAGATGCAGTGACAAATTTGTGTTCTTTTATGTATCTATATTTCTACCTACGTCCTACAATATAGTAAAGAAAGATGTGTTATTAGAATATCGCCCACGACATCAGGTATACAGTGGTTTTTGCGTAAGATGGCAAAAGACAACCAAACTAAAATACTAATGAAACTAATAAACTGGGTTTTGTTCTTTGCTCAGCATTAGATATATGTATTTGATATTAAACTGTCAAATATCAAACTAAATTTATCAAGAAATAATTAATTAAAAATAATCAATATGCAATTAAAAATCAGTTAATAGTTTTAATTTAGTTTGCCCTTATTTAAATAATTGTTCCTTATTAACACACGCCTTATTTACCAATTAACACAGATGATTCGATAGATATAAATAAATGTTAATAGTTAACAGTTTTTTTACGATTTCATTCCCGTTTTCGTTAATATTGTAATAAAAAATGACAAATATATTGACTGTACACTTCAAATAGTACTGTACCGACACAAGCCTGCTACGATTTTATTATTAGTAAGCACTAGAGACACAGAAACGTACGGTAGATATGTAAGAAAATGTATAAAAATACTCACGTGTAAATTGCTGTTTTATTGAAACAACAATAATACAATTTGCTTTGTATGTGATCCGTAATCCGTAAAGATCGAAGGTATTGAATATGAATAAAAAATTTTAAATACTTATTGCACTATTGTTAACTGCTTTTTACACAATTAAGAAACAATCTAAATTAGATTTCATACATGTCGCCTATTTATAGTATCGTATTGTAAACAAGTCATTACACGCACATATTCCTGCCGATGCATGCTGGACTTCCCGACAATGCGCGACACGCTCGCCTGCCAACACTTGCTTGTTAAGAGCTGTTGGCGTACTTGACACCTGATCGGTTATAATTTGTGAATTTATTTGGAAAATAAAGTAATCACTACAACTTTAACTCTGTTACACAACAGATGAAACATGTACGAACGGTTTTTCAAAATTTTCTTATATTCTTTCTTTATGCTTCCACCGCCCCCTTATTTTTATTCAATGCCCCCCAATTGCACCCGAGGCTACTACTGCCCCCCTGGATCGTTCCAGCGCCCCCCAGGGGGCAGTATCGCCCACTTTGGGAACCTCTGGTCTAGATCCATCCTCTTTGGAACTCCCTTTCAGGTAGTTGAAAGCAGCTATCAAATCCCCCCTCATTCTTCTTTTCTGCAGACTAAACTATCTCAGTTCCCTCAGCCTCTCCTCATAAGTCATGTGCTCCAGCCCCCTAATAATTTTTGTTGCCCTCCGATGGACTCTTTCCAATTTTTCCACATCCTTCTTGTAGTGTGGGGCCCAAAACTGGACACAGTACTCCAGATGAGGCCTCACCAATGTCGAATAGAGGGGAATGATCATGTCCCTCGATCTGCTGGCAATGCCCCTACTTATACAGCCCAAAATGCCATTAGCCTTCTGGGCAAAAAGGGCACACTGTCGACTCATATCCAGCTTCTCATCCACTGTAACCCCTAGGTCCTTTTCTGCAGAACTTCTGCTTAGCCATGCGGTCCCTAGTCTGTAACAGTGCATGGGATTCTTCCGTCCTAAGTGCAGGACTCTGCACTTGTCCTTGTTGAGCCTCATCAGATTTCTTTTGGTCCAATCCTCTAATTTGTCTAGGTCCCTCTGTATCCTATTCCTACCCTCCAGCGTATCTACCACTCCTCCCAGTTTAGTGTCATCTGGAAACTTGCTGAGGGTGCAGTCCACGCCATCCTCCAGATCATTAATGAAGATATTGAACAAAAACGGCCCCAGGACCGACCCTTAGGGCACTCCACTTGATACCGGCTGCCAACTAGACATGGAGCCATTGATCACTGCCCGTTGAGCCCGACGATCTAGACAGCTTTCTATCCACCTTATAGTCCATTCATCCAGCCCATACTTCTTTAACTTGCTGGCAAGAATGCTGTGGGATACTATATCAAAAGCTTTGCTAAAGTCAAGGAATAATACATCCACTGCTTTCTCCTCATCCGCAGACCCAGTTATCTCGTCATAAAAGGCAATTAGGTTAGTCAGGCATGACTTGCCCTTGACGAATCCAGGCTGACTGTTCCTAATCACTTTCCTCTCCTCTAAGTGCTTCAGAATTGATTCCTTGAGGACCTGCTCCATGATTTTTCCAGGGACTGAGGTGAGGCTGACTGGCCTGTAGTTCCCCGGATCCTCCTCCTTCCCTTTTTAAAAGATGGGCACTACATTAGCCTTTTTCCAGTCATCCGGGACCTCCCCGGATCGCCATGAGTTTTCAAAGATAATGGCCAATGGCTCTGCAATCACATCCGCCAACTCCTTCATCACCCTCGGATGCAGCGCATCCGGCCTCATGTGCTCCTGTGAGCTGTAATACTATCCCAAACACCACAGATGTTCACAAGCCCTATTCCTCTTCTGCTTCTACTTCAACATAACACAGAAGCCCGAAGACATCCAGCACCAAAGGAGATGTAGATCTCCCTTACCCACTGGGAGATGGAGTTCCTATCCTAAGCCTTGCACAGTGTGAAGGCAAATCTGGCACTGACCATTGCTGCCCAGAGCAAGCGTTGTGCTGCACCAGGTACTGCTCATACTACTTTCGCTGTGACAGTAACATGCACACCAGTATTAAAAAAAAAAAAAAAAAAAAAACCCACAGCAGACCACTCCATCGCTGAGGAAACTGACCCAGAACTAGTCAGTATAGAACACCATGGTGCTGAAGACATCAGTGAAACAGAGTGCTTTAATGTCATTGATGGGGTCACCGTACCTGTATACTTCTCTGCGCTGGCAATAAGACCAGTACTGGAGTTCCCAACGTTAGATGCTTTTGGAGGCAACGGAGAGACCAGGTCCATCTCATATTCCAACAGCACTGGCTGTACACCTGACTGAGTAGGACTCCCCAGAACACTGTGCCCCCTCTCAGTATCCTCTGAGGGTCATAGAATCATAGAATATCAGGGTTGGAAGGGACCTCAGGAGATATCTAGTCCAACCCCCTGCTCAAAGCAGGACCAACCCCAACTAAATCATACCAGCCAGGGCTTTGTCAAGCCTGACCTCAAAAACCTCTAAGGATGGAGATTCCACCACCACCTTCGGTAACCCATTCCAGTGCTTCACCATCTTCCCAGGGAAATATTTTTCCTAATATCCAACCTAGACCTCCCCCACTGCAACTTGAGACCATTGCTCCTTGTTCTGTCATCTGCCACCACTGAGAAGAGCCGAGCTCCATGCTCTATGGAACCCGCCTTGAGTGCTCCTTTAGCATCTCAATTCTCCAGTCGCCCTACTGGTCTTTAGCAGGCTTCTTGCTTCTGATGTACTTAAAAAAATTTTGCTATTACTTTTTGAGTCTTTGGATAGCTGTTCTTCAAATTCTTTCTTTTTTTTTTTTTTTGGCCTTCCTAATTATATTTTTACACTTCATTTGCCAGAGTTTAGGCTCCTTTCTATTTTCCTCACTAGGATTTAACTTCCAATTTTTAAAGGATGCTTTTTTGTCTCTCAGTGTTTTTTTTTTTTACTTTGTTGTTTAGCCCTGGCTGCACTTTTTTGGTTCTCCTACTATATTTTTTAATTTGGGGATACATTTAAGTTGAGTCTCTATTATGGTGTATTTAAAAAGCGTCCATGCAGCTTGCAGGGATTTCATTTTTGGCATTGTACCTCTTAATTTCTGTTTAACTAACTTCCTCATTTTTGTGTGGTCCCCGCTATGCCTTGGTTCAGGCCTCTAGGTCAGATTCAAAGCTTTGGTAGAGCAGTCCTCCAGGTGATATTCCTCTTACCTATCTCTTAGGAAGGATACTGCTTGCTAGTGATGAAGAGCGGAATCTGTACAGACAATCACTTGAAAAAGAAAGTAGTTATTTACCCTACAGCACCTGTAGTTCTTTAGGTGTATTGTCCACACAGGATCCTTATTGGCAAGGGAACTAAGAGGTGGTTGAGGCCATTCTGCCCCTTATAACCTCAGCTGTGAGGGGTTGCAACAATGCCCAGGGTATAGGCATGGCCCTGACATACACTGCTATTCCAAAGAATCCGATCTTACATGCATGGGGCACATGAGCACCAAAATCGGAATCCTATGCAGAGAACACATCTCGAGCTACAGTTAATGTAGGGTAAGTAACCATTCTTTATGTGAGCAAAGGATTGTTGATAGGCACTCATACAGTGATGCAGCCTGTTTAACTACAAGGGTGAGATAAATTGTCCTATCAGGTTCATTCATGCAAAGAGTAAAATAGTGTCAACAGGACAGTCCCTCAAGTTAAGAGTGATTATTTGGATTAAGGAAACTACACGGGGTTGGCAGTCCCTATGACGTTAGTGGTGCAGATTGCCCTTTCTTTGGTCCCACTTCTCTTAGATGAAGGGTTATGATCCCAGCCCTAATACCCATTGTTGGTGCTGCTGAGATTGGAGTTTGGAGGGTAGTTCGCAGCCATTAATTTATGTATTTACAGTCACAATGGTGTTTGTAAAAAGAACAGGAGTACTTGTGGCACCTTAGAGACTAACAAATTTATTAGAGCATAAGCTTTCGTGGACTACAGCCCACTTCTTCGGATGCATATAGAGTGGAATAAATATTGAGGAGATATATATATACACACACATACAGAGAGCATGAACAGGTGGGAATTGTCTTACCAACTCTGAGAGGCCAATTAAGTAAGAGAAAAAAAACTTTTGAAGTGATAATCAAGATAGCCCAGTACAGACAGTTTGATAAGAAGTGTGAGAATACTTACAAGGGGAGATAGATTCAATGTTTGTAATGGCTCAGCCATTCCCAGTCCTTATTCAATCCTGAGTTGATTGTGTCTAGTTTGCATATCAATTCCAGCTCAGCCGTCTGTCGTTGGAGTCTGTTTTTGAAGTTTTTCTGTTGTAAGATAGCCACCCGCAGGTCTGTCATTGAATGGCCAGACAGGTTAAAGTATTCTCCCACTGGTTTTCGAGTATTATAATTCCTGATGTCAGATTTGTGTCCATTAATTCTTTTGCGTAGAGACTGTCCGGTTTGGCCAATGTACATGGCAGAGGGGCATTGCTGGCACATGATGGCATATATCACATTGAATCATAGAATCATAGAATATCAGAGTTGGAAGGGACCTCAAGAGGTCATCTAGTCCAACCCCCTGCTCAAAGCAGGACCAATTCCCAGCTAAATCATCCCAGCCAGGGCTTTGTCAAGCCGGGCCTTAAAAACCTCCAAGGAAGGAGACTCCACCACCTCCCTAGGTAACGCATTCCAGTGTTTCACCACCCTCCTAGTGAAATAGTTTTTCCTGATATCCAACCTGGACCTCCCCCACTGCAACTTGAGACCATTGCTCCTTGTTCTGTCATCTGCCACCACTGAGAACAGCCAAGCTCCATCCTCTTTGGAACCCCCCTTCAGGTAGTTGAAGGCTGCTATAAAATCCCCCCTCATTCTTCTCTTCTGGAGACTAAACAATCCCAGTTCCCTCAGCCTCTCCTCATAAGTCATGTGCTCCAGACCCCTAATCATTTTTGTTGCCCTCCGCTGGATTCTTTCCAATTTTTCCACATCCTTCTTGTAGTGTGGGGCCCAAAACTGGACACAGTATTCCAGATGAGGCCTCACCAATGTTGAATAAAGGGGAACGATCACGTCCCTCGATCTGCTGGCAATGCCCCTACTTATACAGCCCAAAATGCCGTTAGCCTTCTTGGCAACAAGAGCACACTGTTGACTCATATCCAGCTTCTCGTCCACTGTGACCCCTAGGTCCTTTTCTGCAGAACTGCTACCTAGCCATTCGGTCCCTAGTCTGTAGCAGTGCATGGGATTCTTCCGTCCTAAGTGCAGGACTCTGCACTTGTCCTTGTTGAACCTCATCAGGTTTTTTTCGGCCCAATCCTCTAATTTGTCTAGGTCCCTCTGTATCCGATCCCTACCCTCTAGTGTATCTACCACGCCTCCTAGTTTAGTGTCATCTGCAAACTTGCTGAGAGTGCAGTCCACACCATCCTCCAGATCATTAATAAAGATATTAAACAAAACCGGCCCCAGGACCGACCCTTGGGGCACTCCGCTTGAAACCGGCTGCCAACTAGACATGGAGCCATTGATCACTACCCGTTGAGCCCGACGATCTAGCCAGCTTTCTATCCACCTTACAGTCCATTCATCCAGCCCATACTTCTTTAACTTGGCGGCAAGAATACTGTGGGAGACCGTATCAAAAGCTTTGCTAAAGTCAAGGAATAACACATCCACTGCTTTCCCCTCATCCACGGAGCCAGTTATCTCATCATAGAAGGCAATTAGGTTAGTCAGGCACGACTTCCCCTTCGTGAATCCATGCTGACTGTTCCTGATCACTTTCCTCTCCTCTAAATGTTTCATAATTGATTCCTTGAGGACCTGCTCCATGATTTTTCCAGGGACTGAGGTGAGGCTGACTGGCCTGTAGTTCCCCGGATCCTCCTTCTTCCCTTTTTTAAAGATGGGCACTACATTAGCCTTTTTCCAGTCATCTGGGACCTCCCCCGATCGCCATGAGTTTTCAAAAATAATGGCTAATGGCTCTGCAATCTCACCCGCCAACTCCTTTAGCACCCTCGGATGCAGCGCATCCGGCCCCATGGACTTGTGCACGTCCAGTTTTTCTAAAGAGTCCCGAACCACTTCTTTCTCCACAGAGGGTTGGTCACCTTCTCCCCATGCTGTACTGCCCAGTGCAGCAATCTGGGAGCTGACCTTGTTCGTGAAGACAGAGGCAAAAAAATCATTGAGTACATTAGCTTTTTCCACATCCTCGGTCACTAGGTTGCCTCCCTCATTCAGTAAGGGGCCCACACTTTCCTTGATTTTCTTCTTGTTGCTAACATACCTGAAGAAACCCTTCTTGTTACTCTTAACATCTCTTGCTAACTGCAACTCCAAGTGTGATTTGGCCTTCCTGATTTCACTCTTGCACGCCTGAGCAATATTTTTATACTCCTCCCTGGTCATTTGTCCAATCTTCCACTTCTTGTAAGCTTCTTTTTTGCGTTTAAGATCAGCAAGGGTCTCACTGTTTAGCCAAGCTGGTCGCCTGCCATATTTACTATTCTTTCTACACATCGGGATGGTTTGTTCCTGCAACCTCAGTAAGGATTCTTTAAAATACAGCCAGCTCTCCTGGACCCCTTTGCCCTTCATGTTATTTTCCCAGGGGATCCTGCCCATCTGTTCCCTGAGGTAGATGTGCAGGTGAATGAGCCCCTGATGGTATGGCTGATGTGATTAGGTCCTATGATGATGTCACTTGAATAGATATGTGGACAGAGTTGGCATTGGGCTTTGTTACAAGGATAGGTTCCTGGGTCAGTGTTTTTGTTCAGTGATGTGTGGTTGCTGGTGAGTATTTGCTTTAGGTTGGGGGGTTGTCTGTAAGCAAGGACAGGTCTGTCTCCCAAGATCTGTGAGAGTAAAGGATCATCTTTCAGGATAGGTTGTAGATCTCTGATGATGCGCTGGAGAGGTTTTAGTTGGGGGCTGAAGGTGACAGCTAGTGGTGTTCTGTTATTTTCTTTGTTGGGCCTGTCTTGTAGGAGGTGACTTCTGGGTACTCGTCTGGCTCTGTCAATCTGTTTTTTCACTTCAGCAGGTGGGTATTGTAGTTTTAAGAATGCTTGATAGAGATCTTGTAGGTGCTTGTCTCTATCTGAGGGATTGGAGCAAATGCGGTTATATCTTAGAGCTTGGCTGTAGACAATGGATCGTGTGGTGTGTCCTGGATGGAAGCTGGAGGCATGTAGGTAAGTGTAGCGGTCAGTAGGTTTCCGGTATAGGGTGGTATTTATGTGACCATCGCTTATTAGCACAGTAGTGTCCAGGAAATGGACGGCTTGTGTGGATTGATCTAGGCTGAGGTTGATGTAATGGTGTTTGTGTTTTTTTCCAATAAGATTGCTTCTTTGGACAGCTTGGTTGCCATTCTGCACTCCTGGGACATCAGCCTGACCGAGTTGATGCTACAGAAGATGGAGGCAGAACAGCAAAGAAGAGCCTTGCTGGAAAAGAAGCAGAAAGAAGCTGAGACTCACCGGTGAGACCTGCACCCCAGCCCTAGCCAGGAAAGGGAAGATAGGTACAGCAGTCACAAACACTGTTATACTGAAAGGGTTTTTTACCTTTTGAATGGGTTACAGTTTGAGAACTTGGACTTTATGAGACAAAAGGCAAAAGAAGCTAAGAAAGAGGCAGAATAGTAAGATAAGAAGGGATAAAAGAAGGAACCTCAAGTTTATGTCCCAGATGTTGCCCAAGAGTTTGTCCCATTGCAGCAGGTGATGTAATTTGGTTCCTTTTCCTCACCTTGTCTGATCAGGACATCTTTTAGAATCAGAGAAGGGGGTCCAGAAACTGCAGTGCTGCCATGCCCCTCCACACTGAGAGGGACTCGGAGACTGAACTGTGTTATTCTTTCCCATAGAATGAACGAGGAGGTGGAGCAGCTGGCTAAAACGCAAGAGAGATGTAACAAGGAGGTCAGGCCTGCTCTTTTTAGAAACTATTAAACAGCCCCCAAGGTATCATTGTTCCCCCATTTCCAGCCTTTCCCTGCAGTGGCCATACTTCTTCTTCTTCTTCAGTGCCCAACTTTCCTGCTCAGCTGATCCCTGAAGGGACTGAGTTGGAATTGGTATGTGTTTAGATGTTGATCTCTGGACTTACAGTTGTCAGCCCTTCTAGTCTTAAAGAGAGGGGCAGCACTTGCTAATTGGTGTAATTTGTGCAAGACTGGTTTGTACCTGCATGAAGAAAACGCAATTCCTGCTGCTGTCTCTCCAAGAGAGAGTTGATGATATATGTTCTGTACTCCTCACGGTGCATGCCTGGGACAGATATTCATGCTGCTCAGTTGCACTTGCATAGAGACTGCCAACCAGCTTGCCCTAGCTGCTGGTCAGTCCCCTTTGACCTTTTTATACAGTCAGCCAACTGGTCCCAACATCTTATAATAATTATAATTAATGGAGATATCCCATCTCCTAGAACTGGAAGGGACCTTGAAAGGTCATCGAGTCCAGCCCCCTGCCTTCACTAGCAGGACCAAGTACTGATTTTGCCCCAGATCCCCAAGTGGCCCCCTCAAGGATTGAACTCACAACCCTAGGTTTAGCAGGCCAATGCTCAAACCACTGAGTTATCCCTCCCCCCCAATCTGATCCAGATCAGGGGTTTACTGTCCCTCCTGAGAACAGTAGGGTAGAATTTATCCCCTCTGTGTGACAGGAAAGTTGCAGCCTCATCTAGAGCATAGGGACATGGAATTTAAGCCTTACTGGTGTGACAAAGGATTCTGCTTTCCTCCCCACCTAAGACAAAGTTGTGTTGTGGGGCCACCTTCATCTTTCCCATCTGTTTCCTCCTTTTTCCTCCCATGCAGCTGCAGCAGGCCTACTGTGAACTGAACAGGAGAATCACGGAGCATGACAAGTGTCAGAGAAAGCAGATGGTCAATGCAGAGCTGACCCTGCAGGTGAGGCTTCCAGGCCCTTCTGCCCCGTTAGGCCTGAAGGGAAGGGACTCCACAGAGGTTCCAAGCTGCCTTTGCTCCATTAGACCTAAGGGGCAGCTTGGGGCTCTCTGCCACATCCTTTCAGAATATTTGGGTAGGAGGTCTGTACAGTGCACCCAACATTGTGTCTCATTGGAAGGTGGGGCTCATAGATTATTAGGCCAGAAGGGACCATTGTGATCATCTAGTCTGACCTGCTTAACACAGGCCATAGGAGTTCCCTGAATGAATTCCTATTTACATTAGAGCATATCTTTTAGAAAATATCCAAACTTTGTTAGAATGTCCAGTGATGGAGATACCACAGTTCCAGGGCTAACGGCACCTCTGGCTTGGTCAAAGGCACTGCTTTAAGTCTCAGCCCTCCAGCCACCACCTCTCTATGGGCAGGGACCCATGTCCCTCTCCCTCCAGACTGGGTATTTAGGCTTGCAGTCCCCCTTCCAATTCGCTGTGCTTATCCCAGCAGGTCTGACTTTAGTTCAGTGCCTGCAGTTCTGCTCTCTCCCAGTGGCTATGATGGTTGTTTCACAAAGCACAATATATACAGTATATTTAGGACAAAAGCATTACAGAGTACATATAATTAAAAAAAATTGTCTACATGCATGCTAAGCTTACTAGGTGACACCCATCATCCATATGGAGACCCTGGTAGGTTTCCAGTTCTTCAAACCTGACAGCAGGGTTTTTCCCTCTCAGTTACAGTCTCATGTTAATTTGAGAATCAAATGAAGGTCACTCAGTCAGTTCAGGCTGAGCCTTTCTACCAAAAACCCTTTTTTGTCATCTGGGTCCTTGAACCTGGTCTGAATCAGTATGTGTAATTCCCCCCACGAGTTGGTAAGTATCTGGAGTTGTTTACCTGTCCTGGGATTTGCAGGATTCCCCCCCACACACACACACACTTCTTGTAGTTACTGGAGTTAGCTCTCTAATCCTTCCCTTCCCCATGGAGTTAGAACACAATCTTTATCTGAAAAAGCTACAGAACAGTTATAGATACAAGAGCTTGGGGAGATTTACTGTCCCCATTGTCAAGCTGTCCTGCAGAGGCTCAAGAGCGTGAGTACCAACCTCAGGGCAGATTGTTACAAAAACAGGCACAAACCCCAGACTGGCTGAGAGTTCTATAGTTAGATTTCACCAACCACTTATCAAAGGTATACTCCTTAGGCACTGTAAGAGCCTTAACATGGAGTCACAGACAGTCCCCTGGGGTACTCCCTGTCTCGCCATCCAGGGAAGCTTGCCATTGTGATAGATGGCCATTTCACCACAAATAACAGCAATATTCAGGTTATGCCCAGTCCTGAATTGCATGTTGGAGCTCACACCAAAGACAACACTTGTAGCCAATCCTATACTAAACGATCTAAAGATTTACTAAATAGGAAAAGAAAACGAGTTTTTTACAAGGTTAATGCAGATATTGACTTAAAATCTTAACTTTCAAAAAGTAATAAAAGCTTCTGTAATAAGCAATGTCTGTATGTCCTTTAGGGCTTAGCCCAGGATAAGCACTGGGGATCTTTTGTTTATTCTAGTAATCCTTGTTCCCCCAGAGTCCAAGCAATATAAAGATACATTTCCTGTTTGTTCAGGGGTTTTATTCACTTCCTCACTTCTGCTTTGAGCTGCCAACTCAGCTGATGGGAGCTATTCACTTGCAAGACTTATCTTCTCGGAGATGGGAAGAGTAAACAACAAAGTCTTTCTTTTGTCCTCTTTAATCTTCCAGGCTGGTCTGTGGGGTGTCAGTGGGCCTTCCTTGTTGGGCAGGCCATAACACCTTTTGTCGGAGACCAGCATTTCACACTAATTAACGTCTCTCTCCTTTCTGGTAATTTACACAGTTACAAAGCACTGCAAATATTACATTACAATGTGGGATACAGCTGTTTTAGGTGAGATTAATGCATGCAGCAGCTCACAAGCATTCAATAAACTCTGAACACATTCTTATAATTCTAATATCTGTTTTAACAATACTAACACATAAGTGAGCCAGGCTGATTTTTAGCTCTGTTTGTCAGTATTCAACTGAGGCATGGGTATTTTGGCCTGAGCTGGCACCAGGTCTGCCAGTTTCACTCCCATAGCATCTGTTACATGTCAGTATAATCTTTTGAAGGTTCTACACGTCCAAGATCACATATCTGACACAGGAGAATTCACCACAATGCTTGGTAAATTATTCCAATGGTTAATTACCCTCATTGTTAAAATTTTGAGCCTTGTTTCTAGTCTGAATTTGTCTAATTTAATCTTGCAATCATCAGATCTTTGTTTGCTAGATAGAAGAGCCCTTAGAATCATAGAAGATTAGGGTTGGAAGAGACCTCAGGAGGTCATCTAGTCCAACCCCCTGTCCAAAGCAGGACCAACCCCAACTAAATCATCCCAGCCAGGGCTTTGTCAAGCTGGGCCTTAAAAACCTCTAAGGATGGAGATTCCACCACCTCCCTAGTTAACCCATTCCAGTGCTTCACCACCCTCCTAGTGAAATAGTTTTTCCTAGTATCCAACCTAGACCTCCTCCACTGCAACTTGAGACCATTGCTCCTTGTTCTGTCATCTGCCACCACTGAGAACAGCCAAGCTCCATCCTCTATGTAAACCCCCTTCAGGTAGTTGAAGGCTGCTATCAAATCTGTCCTCGCTCTTCTCTTCTGCAGACTAAATAAGCCCGGTTCCCTCAGCCACTCCTCATAAGTCATTTTCATTGCCCCCTGCTGGACTTTCCAATTTGTCCACATCCTTTCTCTAGTGGGGGCCCCAAAACTGGACGCAATACTCCAGATGTGGCCTCACCAGTGCCGAATAGAGGGGAATAATCACTTCCCTTGATCTGCTGGCAATGCTCCTACTAATGCAGCCCAATATGCTGTTAGTCTTCTTGGCAACAAGGGCACACTGTTGACTCATATCCACCTTCTTGTCCACTGTAATCCCCAGGTCCTTTTCTACAGAACTGCCACTTAGCCAGTTAGTCCCCAGCCTGTAGCAGTGTATGGGATTCTTCCGTCCTAAGTGCAGGACTCTGCACTTGTCCTTGTCGAGCCTCATCAGATTTCTTTTGTCCCAATCCTCCAATTTGTCTAGGTCACTCTAGACCCTATCCCTACGCTCCAGTGTATCTACCACTCCTCCCAGTTTAGTGTCATCGGCAAACTTGCTGAGGGTACAATACATCCCATCATCCAAATCATTAACGAAGATGTTGAACAAAACCAGCCCCAGGACAGACCACATGGCACTCCAGTTGATACCAGCAGCCAACTAGACATCAAGCCCACTACCCACTGAGCCCAATGATCTAGCCAGCTTTCTATCCACCTTATAGTCCATTTATCCAATCTATACTTTTTTTAACTTGCTGGCAAGAATACTGTGGGAGACCATATCAAAAGTTTTGCTAAAGTCAAGGTATATCACATCCACCGCTTTCCCCATATCCACAAAGCCAGTTATCTCATTATAGAAGGCAATTTGGTTGGTCAGGCATGACCTGTCCTCGGTGAATCCACGTTGACTGTTCCTGATCACCTTCCTCTCCTCCAAGTGCTTCAAAATGAATTCCTCGAGGGCTTGTTCCATGATTTTTCCAGGGACTGAGGTGAGACTGCACTGGGCAGCACAGTATGGAGAGAAGGTGACCAGCCCTTTGTGGAGAAAGAATTGGTTCGGGACTATTTAGAAAAACTGGATGTGCACAAGTCCATGGGGCTGGATGTGCTGCATCCGAGGGTGCTAAAGGAGTTGGCGGATGAGATTGCAGAGCCATAGGCCATTATTTTTGAAAACTCCTGGCAATCGGGGGAGGTCCAGGATGACTGGAAAAAGGCTAATGTAGTGCCCATCTTTAAAAAAGGGAAGAAGGAGGATCCAGGGTACTACAGTCCAGTTAGCCTCACCTCAGTCCCTGGAAAAATCATGGAGCAGCTCCTCAAGGAATCAATTATGAAACACTTAGAGGAGAGGAAAGTGATCAGGAACAGTCAGCATGGATTCACCAAGGGGAAGTCGTGCCTGACTAACCTAATTGCCTTCTATGATGAGATAACTGGGTCTGTGGATGAGGGGAAAGCAGTGGATGTGTTATTCCTTGACTTTAGCAAAGCTTTTGATACGGTCTCCCACAGTATTCTTGCCGCCAAGTTAAAGAAGTATGGGCTGGATGAATGGACTGTAAGGTAGATAGAAAGCTGGCTAGATCGTCGGGGTCAACGGGTAGTGATCCATGGCTCCATGTCTAGTTGGCAGCCGGTTTCAAGCGGAGTGCCCCAAGGGTCGGTCCTGGGGCCAGTTTTGTTTAATATCTTTATTAATGATCTGGAGGATGGTGTGGACTGCACTCTCAGCAAATTTGCAGATGACACTAAACTGGAAGGCGTGGTAGATACACTAGAGGGTAGGGATCGGATACAGAGGGACCTAGACAAATTAGAGGATTGGGCCAGAAAAAACCTAATGAGGTTCAACAAGGATAAGTGCAGAGTCCTGCACTTAGGATGGAAGAATCCCATGCACTGCTACAGACTAGGGACCGAATGGCTAGGTAGCAGTTCTGCAGAAAAGGACCTAGGACGAGAAGCTGGATATGAGTCAACAGTGTGCTCTTGTTGCCAAGAAGGCTAATGGCATTTTGGGCTGTATAAGTAGGGGCATTGCCAGCAGATCGAGGAACGTGATCGTTCCCCTTTATTCGACATTGGTGAGGCCTCCTCTGGAGTACTGTGTCCAGTTTTGGGCCCCACACTACAAGAAGGATGTGGAAAAATTGGAAAGAGTCCATCGGAGGGCAACAAAAATGATTAGGGGTCTGGCGCACATGACTTATGAGGAGAGGCTGAGGGAACTGGGATTGTTTAGTCTCCTGAAGAGAAGAATGATGGGGGATTTGATAGCTGCTTTCAACTACCTGAAGGGGGGTTCCAAAGAGGATGGAGCTTGGCTGTTCTCAGTGGTGGCAGATGACAGAACAAGGAGCAATGGTCTCAAGTTGCAGTGGGAGTGGTCTAGGTTGGATATTAGGAAACACTATTTCACTGGGAGGGTGGTGAAGCACTGGAATGCGTTACCTAGGGAGGTGGTGGAATCTCCTTCCTTGGAGGTTTTTAAGGGCCGGCTTGACAAAGCCCTGGCTGGGATGATTTAGTTGGGAATTGGTCCTGCTTTGAGCAGGGGGTTGGACTAGATGACCTCCTGAGGTCCCTTCCAACCCTGATATTCTATGATTCTATGACAGGTCTGTAGTTCCCCGGATTCTCCTTCTTCACTTTTTAAAAGATGGGCGCTATATTTGCCTTTTGCCAATCGTCTGGGACCTCCCCAGATCGCCCTGAGCACCCTCAGATGCAATGCATATGGCCCCATGAACTTATGTATGTCCAGCTTTTCTAAATAGTCCTTAACCTGTTCTTTTACCACTGAGGGCTGCTCACCTCCTCCCCATACTGTGCTGCCCAGTGCAGCAGTCTGGGAGCTGACCTTGTCTGTGAAGACCGAGGGAAAAAAAGCATTGAGTACGTCAGCTTTTTCTACATCCTCTGTCACTAAGTTGCCTCCCCCATTCAGTAAGGGTCCCACACTTTCCCTGACCTTCTTGTTGCTAACATACCTGTAGAAACCCTTCTTGTTACCCTTCACATTCCTTGCTAGCTGCAACTCCAATTGTGCTTTGGCCTTCCTGATTACACCTCTGCATGCTTGAGCAATATCTTTATACTCCCCCCTAGTCATCTGTCCAAGTTTCCACTTCTTGTAAGCTTCCTTTTTGAGTTTAAGCTCACCGAAGATTTCTCTGTTAAGCCAAGCTGATCGCCTGCCATATTTTCTATTCTTTCTCCACATCAGGATGGTTTGTTCCTGCACCCTCAATAAGGCTTCTTTGAAATACAGCCAGCTCTCCTGGACTCCTTTCTCCCTCATATTAGCCTCCCAGGGGATCCTGCCCATCAGTTCCCTAAGGAAGTCAAACTCTGCTTTTCTGAAGTCCAGGGTCCATATTCTGCTGCTCTCCTTTCTTCCTTTTGTCAGGATCCTGAACTCAACCATCTCACGGTCACTTCTGCCGAGGTTGCCACCCACTTCTACTTCCCCTACCAATTCTTCCCTCTTTGTGAACAGCAGGTCAAGAGGAGCACAGCCCCTAATTGGTTCCTCTAGCACCTACACCAGGAAGTTGTCCACAACATTCTCCAAAAACTTCCTGGATTGTCTGTGCACTGCTGTATTGCTCTCCCAGCAGATGTCAGGGTGATTGAAGTCCTCCATGAGAACCTCATCCTTCTGATCCGGTGGTCTATAGCAGACGCCCACCATGACATCACCCTTGTTCCTCTCGCCTCTAAACTTAACCCAAAGAGACTCAACAGGGTTTTCTCCAGTTTCATAGTGGAGCGCTGAGCAATCATACCACTCTCTTACATACAGTGCAACTCCTCCACCTTTTCTCCCCTGCCTGTCCTTCCTGAACAGTTTATACCCATCCATGACAGTGCTCCAGTCATGTGAGTTACCCCACCAAGTCTCTGTTATTCCAATCACATCATAGTTTCTTGACTGTGCCAGGACTTCCAATTCTTCCTGCTTGTTTCCCAGGCTTCTTGTGTTCGTGTACAGGCACCTAAGATAACTAGGTGATTGCCCTGCTTTCTCAGTATGAATCAGGAGGCCTCTGCTGTTGCACTCTCCTCCTTGTGTTTCCTCCCGGTATCCCACTTCCCCACTTACCTCAGGGCTTAGGTCTCCATCCCCCAAAATTATCCAATTTCTGTTTATTATACTATGATCAAATCGCCTCTTAACAGTCTCGTTGTTGACCTAAATAGATAGAGCTCATTGAGTCTGTCATTATACAGCTTGTTTCTAATCAGTGTTTCCCAACCGGGGTGTCGTCGGGCCCGAACAGGCGTGCCGTGGAAATTTTTGAAAAACTAAATGTGTGAACAAAAAACCCTTCCCTTATATTTTAATTAGTGGCTGAGCTGGATCACATTCTGTATTTCAAATATTATGCATGCGTCACATTCCATTCCCCAAAGCAAGCTTAAGCTAGCAAATTTGAGTCCTGCGGAGTGGTGGCAGGGGGAGGAGGAAGGACAGGGGGGAAAGCTGCCTTCTGATTGGCTATTTGCCTCACTGCCCCGCTTCCTCCAAGGGCAGAGCAATCAATCAAAGCTCAATCGCCCTCCCTTTCCCTCTTCCCTCCTGTGAACAACAGGTTGGCTCCTCTGCGCCTCCTCCTGCAGCCAGAGGCAGGGGGAAGAGCTCCAGGAGCCTTCCTGGAAGGGGAATGGGGACCCTGCTGCAGCCCCCCAGGGCTTTGAGGGGGGTGTTAGAAAGAACTGAGACAGTTGTTGTGTCAGACTATCTTTTGTGCTCCAAACATTTGGAGCTGTGAAGGAGGGGAGCTGGGGGCATGAGGGTGCTGCAATAGGCATTGCTTTCTGAAGGCTTTTACTGATCCAGACTGTACTTTCAGCACATCCAATGAGTGGGAATATGCAGGGTTCACCTCGAACTCCAGTTACAGGTGAGCAAATGAAGGTTATGGAGCTTTTTGAGAGGAGCATCTGGATATTCCCATTTGTACAATCAAGGTGTCTTTCCAGAAGGCACCAGAATCTTCTGAATGTCCGTATGCATTGGGTCTGCTCACCCCTCCCCACCTCCACCCATCCTGAAGATTTCTGAGCATATAAAAGGGGGAGTTGCCACAACTGCACTTCAGTTCCATCAGTTAATTTGGGAATTCCTAACCTAAGACTCTAAAGAAATGGAGAAGGGGAATGAAGAGTGTGAATATACAGAGGATTATCTTGAAGAACTCCTGTTACACATAAGTAACCTTAATTTCTTCAAGTGGGAGCTGCATATTCCTACTTGTGTGAGTTCATTGAGCAGGACAACCCCATAGGAAGGTGGGCTGAAGAGTTCTAAATGAACAAGGACAGCAGAGCTGACAAGTGAGCATTAGTTCTGGATGCCATGTCAAGAGTGAATCAAAAGTGACTTCACCTCTCACTTTCGCAAAACTAAGTCACAATCAGGGATTGTTGTAGCCATGTTGGTTCCAGGATACAAGAGAGACAAGGTAAGTGAGGTAATAGCTTTCACTAGACCAACTTCTGTTGGTGAGGAAGCTCAAAAGCTAGTCTCTCTCACCAACAGAAGGTGGTCCAAGAAAAGATATTACCTCATGCACCTAGTCTCACAATCAGGGAAACATTTTTGCTAAAACACATAAGGTAGCAGTCACACAACATAGTGTGAAGATTATGAAAGCTCCCTTTGTCATGGCTGAGAATTCTGACAGTTACATGGGGTTGAACCCCTGCCACATTATCATAATTGTGATATGTGGTCAGATATGCTTGGACAATCTTTGGAGCAGGATGGACTGACTTCCTGGCCTCAGCCTCATAATGGGACACTTGCAGAAAAGTTTTAGTCCCATAGAGCTTAATGGCACAGTTCTCTGAATGTGCAAAGTGTGATTCCGGTCTTCCTGAATGTAAATGAAGCTTGGGAACATACAGACAAGGTAGTGGTGTGAAAGAAATGGAAAGCACCAACCTCTTGACACTATTGTTAGAATGGAAATGCAGATGGGACCACCCGTAATAATGTGACTTACAGGAGATCGTCATTAAACCTCTATCTCAGTTATTTTCTGGGCTATCCAGAATGGCATTTTCACAGAGAAATGGTATAGAGAAAATCTAACCAATGTTTAAACAAAAACTTATGACCTTTGTGAGGATAAAAATTGCAGTCCCTAAGTTCATACTCTAATGAAACACCTACAGAATAAGACAAATGAACCTGTTCTTCTGCAGTATTCACAACACATCTCAAGTATTGCAGCAGATAATTCAGTCTCCTTTTCTGCAGCTATTATAGCAAATTAACTACCCCAAGCAGCTCTGGGGTAGTTGAAGCAACCCTATTATAAACAAAGTTATTGTAGGGTGAGAAAAGACTTTTGACCTTTGTGTGTGAGTCAGAGGGAGAGATGGCATCCAAATGCTTTGGAGACATCAAAGAGTTTTTCACTATCCCAAGTGTAATAGTTTAATAGTCAGGGAGGACCTTCCGAGATCCACCCATTTAGTAGTTGTTCAGATAGGGAATCTCTTTCAATTCATTCTTGTGGTGTTGGTGACCTGTGACATACAGATCAGTCTACAGTACAACCTCAGGGCTTGTCTATACTTACCGCGCTGGTTCGGCGGCAGGCAATCGAACTTCTGGGTTCGATTTATCGCGTCTTGTCTGGACGCGATAAATCGAACTCAGAAGTGCTCCCCGTCGACTCCGGTAATCCTGCTCGCTGCGAGGAGTACGCGGAGTCGACGGGGGAGCTTGCCTGCCGGGTCTGGACCGCGGTAAGTTCGAACTAAGGTACGTCGACTTCAGCTACGTTATTCACGTAGCTGAAGTTGCGTACCTTAGTTCGATTTGGGGGTTTAGTGTAGACCAAGCCTTAGTTACAAACACCCGAGTTATGACTTACTGGTCAACCACACTCCTCATTTGGAACCGAAAGCAGGCAATCAGGCAGCAGCAGAGACACACACAAAAAAGTCAAATACAGTACAGTACTGTGTTAAACATAAACTACTAAAAAATAAAGGGAAAGTTTAAAAAAAGATTTGACAAGGTAAGGAAACTTTCTGTACTTGATGCATTTAAATTAAATTAAGATGGTTAAAAGCAGCATTTTATGGCATAGTAAAGTTTTAAAGCTGTATTAAATCAATGTTCAGTTATAAACTTTTGAAAGAACAACCAAAAAGTTTTGTTCATAGTTACAAACATTTCAGAGTTATGCACAACCTCCATTCCCAAGGTGTTTGTAACTCTGAGGTTCTACTGTAGATAATTTGGTGGTTCCTTCTGGGCTTAAACTCTATGAATCTATGGGTATGTCTACCGTATGAAATTAAGTCGATTTAATAGAAGTCGATTTTTTAGAAATCGATTTGATACAGTCAATTGTGTGTGTCCCCACTAAGTGCATTAAGTCGGCGGAGTGCGTCCACAGTACCGAGGCTAGCATCAATTTTCGGAGCGTTGCAATGTGGTAGCTATCCCACAGTTCCCGCAGTCTCTGCTGCCCATTGGAATTCTGAGTTGAGCTCCCAATGCCTGATGGGGCAAAAACATTGTCGTGGGTGGTTCTGGTACATGTCGTCGGGCCTCCCTTCCTCCCTCCGTGAAAGCAACATCAAAAAATCGTTTCTCACCTTTTCTCCTGGGTTACCCGTGCAGATGCCATACCACGGCAAGCATGGAGCCCGCTCAGCTCACTGTCACCGTACGTCTCTTGGGTGCTGCTGACAGATGCGGTACTGCATTGCTACACAGCAGCAGCTCCTTCCCTTTGCAAGTTAGCAAAGACAGTTAGCAGCTGTATTGTACCATCTGCTGCTGTCTCCTGGTTGCGCCTGGCCGACCTCGGTGAGATCGGTCAGGGGCACCTGGGCAGACATGGGTGCTCCTGGCTGGCCTCGGTGAAGTCGGTTGGGGGCACCTGGACATAAATGGGAGTGACTCCAGGTCATTCTCTTTTTTAAGTTTCAACTAATGGAGATTCAGTCCTGCCTCATGTGAGCTGGAGGCTTTTGCCTCAGGCTGCTCTCCCAGCTGGCAGCACCGCGCGGTCGCACCAACCCCAGCCTACCCCTTGCTCCCATAGCTCATGAAGCCTGGACAGTAGTAAGGAGCAGTTCAACTATAAGCTGAGCAAGTGCAGAATCATGGTAGAATGTGCCTTTGGACGTTTAAAAGCTCGCTGGCGCTGTTTGTTGACTAGGCTGTTTGTGATTAGAAGAGCACAGCAAGGCGCGCTGCGCATCACAGAGGCTTTGAAAACCGGTTTCATGACTGACCAGGCTTCGGTGTGACAGTTGTGTGTGTTTCTCCTTGATGAAAACCCACCCCCTTTGTTGATTTTAATTCCCTGTAAGCCAACCCTGTAAGCCACGTCATCAGTCGCCCCTCCCTCACTGAGAGCAATGGCTGAGAATCATTTTGCACCTTTTTTCCGCGCAGACGCCATACCATGGCAAGCATGGAGCCCGCTCAGATCACCGCGGCAGTTATGAGCACTGTAAATACCACGTGCATTATCCTGCAGTGTATGCAGCACCAGAACCTGCAAAAGGAGGCAAGGAGGCGACGGCAGTGTGGTGACGAGAGTGATGAGGACATGGACACAGACTTCTCTCAAAGCATGGGC
The DNA here is from genome assembly GCF_011386835.1 of Chrysemys picta bellii. Lineage (NCBI taxonomy): Eukaryota > Metazoa > Chordata > Testudines > Emydidae > Chrysemys > Chrysemys picta. Next base: position 291,011,222 of record NC_088792.1, on the reverse strand, counting down.
CCTGGCAATTTGGACATCATGGTGGTAATGGGGCAGGTTCATGCCGGGGAATGCCGATTCTGGGCCCAGGAAACAAGCACAGACTGGTGGGACCACATAGTGTTGCAGGTCTGGGCTGATTCCCAGTGGCTGCGAAACTTTTGCATGCGTAAGGGCACTTTCATGGAACTTTGTGATTTGCTTTCCCCTGCTCTCAAGCGCAAGAATACCAAGATGAGAGCAGCCCTCACAGTTGAGAAGCGAATGGCGATAGCCCTCTGGAAGCTTGCAACGCCAGACAGCTACGAGTCAATTGGGAATCAATTTGAAGTGGACAAATCTACTGTGGGGGCTGCTGTGATCCAAGTAGCCTGTGCGATCACTGAGCTGCTGCTATCAAGGGTAGTGACTCTGGGAAATGTGCAGGTCATAGTGGATGGCTTTGCTGCAATGGGATTCCCTAACTGTGGTGGGGCGATAGACGGAACGCATATCCCTATCTTGGGACCGGAGCACCAAGGCAGCCAGTACATAAACCGCAAGGGGTACTTTTCAATGGTGCTGCAAAAACTGGTGGATCACAAGGGACGTTTCACCAACATCAACGTGGGATGGCCGGGAAAGGTACATGACGCTTGCAGCTTTAGAAACTCTGTTTTGTGTGAACTGCTGCAGGAAGGGACTTACTTTCCAGACCAGAAAATAACTGTTGGGGATGTTGAAATGCCTATAGTTATCCTTGGGGACCCTACCTACCCCTTAATGCCTTGGCTCATGAAGCCATTCACAGGCACCCTGGACAGTAGTCAAGAGCTGTTCAACTATAGACTGAGCAAGTGCAGAATAGTGGTAGATGCACATTTGGACATTTAAAAGCATGCTGTTGCAGTTTACTGACTCGATTAGACCTCGGCGAAACCAATATTCCTATCGTTATTACTGCTTGCTGTGTGCTCCACAATATCTGTGAGAGTAAGG